>NW_021604565.1:29586067-29689674 GCF_004785775.1 Grammomys surdaster
GTGTGTGTGTGTGTGTGTCTTTCTTTTTTGATACCTTTTTTATTGGATATTTTATTTATTTACATTTCAAATGTTATCTTCTTTCCAGGTTTCCCCTCCTCAAACCTCCTATGCCACCCCCCTTCCTGCTTCTTTGAGGGTGCTCCCCAACTCACCTCACCACCCTGACATTCATTTACACTGAGCCATCAAGCCTTCACAAGACCAAGGGGCTCTCCTCCCATTGATGCCCAACAAGGCCTTTGTCTGCTACATATGTGGCTGGAGCCATGGGTCCCTCCATGTGTCCTCTTTGGTTGGTTGTTTAGTCCTTGGGAGCTCTGGGGGCAGTTTGTGTTTGATTGATATTGTTGTTCTTCCAATGAGGTTGTGTGTCTTTCTGTCTCTTTCTAGCTCTCTGTCTTTCGCTGTCTCTTCTTTCCTCTGTGTGTGTGTGTCCATAGTATATGCAATAAAAAAATTAAGAGTAACCATGGAATGGGAATTTAAAATAAGGAGTGTAATGGTATATGAACAAAGACAAAGAAAAAACCTAATCAACAAATTTGTGTTATATTTACACTGATGATTTGAAGTCATTAAAAACAAGTTAGATATGTGTTCAATAAAATCATATTTTCCTCACAGTGTCCAGTAAAAATGAAATATATATATATTTATATATTCAATATAAAATGTGCCTCTAGCAAAAGGAAATGAGCTGAAGAGAAGGAAGACAAACATTTTCCTACCTATATTAGGTGAATGAATACTCAGAAAGAGCTGATGTAATTCAAAAAAAATATTTTTTGTAAAATCACCAGTTTCCCCTAAATAGATTTCACTTTAATACTCAAAGCAATGTGATAGATCTGAATTTCTCATTTGTCACTGTACATGTAAGGACAAAGTTAATGTCAGTGCTAATATAAGAATACAGATTATTTTTCTCCACAAAGCTTTCAATTGTCACATTAGGAGACAAAGCTTTCATGTAAACTAATTTGTTCCTGGGACACAAGTTTTCATCTAGATACAATCTTCATTTTGAAGTGAGAACAAATGAGTGGAATATAATGCCACTGACCTTGAGCCGACTCACGAGCCACAAGTGCCATATGAAAGAAACCATGAAAGGAACCACATCAGAGCAGATTCAAGTACTGGGAAATCACGTCAGCGACACGTGACTTATCTGAGGACTGGTTAGGGGCATGTACAGTAACACAGAAGTAACAGAAAAAAAATCATCAAGTCAGAAGTCTTCTTTTGCAAGGACATCTGAAAAGTCCAGACATGAGATCAATTCCACTCTCTCTTTAGAGAATTTCTTTCCGTGAATTAAAATCAACATAAGAAACTGTTCATTGTACTTTGAGACATTATCCTCATAAACTGAGACACCTTTTGTATTCTCATTTCAGTAAAAAATAGTTCTCTGTCTTCTTTTATTTTTCTTCATTGTTAAGCAGATAATTTTAGTATGTAAAGATGTATCTGGAACTTCCCATATATACTTTGTAATCTAGAAGTTAGTGTGAGATACTGCAGAATTAGTAAGGATGAAGCATATGTGAAAAGCTTATGGAGATCTATGATTTTTCTCCATATATATATGTATATATATACATATATGTATATAAATATGTATACATATATATATATAATAAAAGGAGATAGAATGAATGTTTCATAAAATAACAGTGGGAGCAAGTACTGGGAATTAAAGCTATAAATGGGTTGGGAACAAGAAGGTGAGGTAAAGGAGGAAGTGGAGAAAACTTAACCAAAATTAAGGATGAATGCAGATGTCTTATGGAAACCAAGTAGTTTGTAAGCTAATTTAAAGAGCAAAGATGTTTGAGTAGCGGTACTCAACATGGGTGGTAAACGCTGTTCCCAGAATATATGAGTTATTAAATTAAAGTCTCAGTGCCCAGTACAATTTACTTCCCTAAAAGTTTTTGATTAAGAAGACCTCAGAAGCACATAAAACAATATGGTTATTGCCATTGTCCTTGGTTGTCTAGCACAACTAGATGATAAGACTCTTTGCTACAGGTGAAAACACTTGGGTTCTAGGATGGAGAAATCAATTCAGAACTGACTAGAAACGACTTCCCTGATGTCTAGTTTTCATATATTATGTGTCATACATGTAGCTAGAGGAGGATGCCATTAATGGTTTTATCCAGCACTGGACCTTGAGTGCTACAACCTTTGCAATAGTGGCATGACTGTTAAATATAACAAATTTCTTTCTGATAGTATCTGAGAATTGGTTGACAGGAACGAATTCATGGACATATGTAAACCTGGTCAAAAACCCTGACCCTACTCTTTTACTAAATACCCACATCATCAAACGCCCTGCCTTCTAGATATGTGTGCTTATATTTGTATTTGAATAGGATCTCAATCTTGATTGGGAAGGCCCCTCTGTACTTTGGGTATAGGTTAATGAAGAGATTTATAACTGTTCAAAATACTGAAAATAAATGATTTTGAGTGCTCCGCCATAGACAGATGTCACGATTGTCCCTGCACCCAGAGCTCAGGAACAAAGAGGAAGGAAAGGTATGTAGGAAAAGAAGACAAGAGGAGTTCTGAGAAATGCTACCTTCGATATACATGACTAAGAACTACACAAGACCAAGCCAATTAAAAAGCCTAGAGTTTCTATGACCCAGCATAGAGGAATGCGAGGGAACTGAGGTGGGAGTGGTGGGTGGTAGAGGAACACCCTCATAGAGGCAGGGGTGGGGGGAGGATAAGGGCTTTATGGAGGAGAAACTGGGAAGGGGGATAACATTTGAAATGTAAATAAATAAAATACCAATAAAAATATTTTTTAAAAAGCCTAGCATGTATAGAGGGAGAGCTCCCAAGGCCCCAACACAGCTAAAGAGCTAGTGCCAGTTAATGGCTACTGAGGCAAGCAGAAGTAGTTTTCTTTGGATCTTTGGCAAATGGAAATTTGCCCGAGTCAAGAAAATGGCCCTATACTCGTGTATTTTTGAAATGGCAATATGAAGTTGGGAGACCAATGTTTGGGAGGAGTTGAATGCAGAAAACAGAGGATGTATATACTTAAGATACATTTGTTTATATATGTAATGTTCACATAGGGCGTATACACACACACACACACACACACACACACACACACACACACACACGGCAGGGAAAATACCGTGATTATGAAGATGATTTTCCAGTGTCTTACCCATGGCACTCTACTGACCCCTGGGATTTCTCCAAATGAAGACACTCTTCGCCCACATGACATTGTTATGTATTTTATTTCTCTGTGTTGATCACCTCAATAGAAAGCAGAGGGCTATCATGCTCATTTCATCAAGACCAGAAGACTTTATGGGGTACAATAAGTATGTCTTTCACAGACCTTCTTAAAACAAAGTAACTGTAATAGACAGTAGCCACTGATCATTATGTCAATCCAATAAATTAGGATCTCCTTCTATGGACAATGCCGTTGAGTCCCAAAAGAGGACAGTAATTAACCACAACGTTGTAGGTATTGTGTGGAAATAACAAAGCATGCAACTCAGTGGAATTTGACTCTCAAATTCTTGGACTATAAATATATCTGGTAAACTTTTTGTGTTCTTTTATTTGTTTTATTTCCTCTTTTTGTTTTATTTGCTTGTTTGTTTTTCACTTTTTTTTTAAATTTTTTTTTGGGCGTGTGCCCTGGGAAGGTAGGAGTAAATGGGTCATTTACTTTCCACTTTGTTGAGTAGCTCACTTCAGTGCCAGGGTATACGTGACATGTGCTGCTAAATGGGAGGGAACTGACACCTAATTTATAACATACTTGAGAGAAATCTGCTGAGCCCTCTGTCCAGGGGCTGAGAGGACGTTTCCATTTAACCCTTCCCCAGAGCCTCAAGAAGCTGATGCTATCATTGTGTCCTAGACATTTCCTGGAACCTGGTTTCTTAAACTCCCGCTTACAACAGCTTTTCCTTTGATAAATTTGCTCACAATACCAAGAAGGGGGAGTATAAAAGTGGACTGTAAATCAAATACTTGCTGACAATAAATTGTAAATATTTATCCATACAATTTTGTCATACTTGCACTTTTATTGTTTATTTAGAAAAAGCAAAACTGCAAGCGAATGAGGTCATGTACTTTTTACTTTTACATAAAAATTTGCACTTGGCTACATGCTTGATACTGCAGGGCACAGGCTGTGTTCAGGATTTATTTGAAGTTTTGATTTTATAATCATCAATACTGAGATTTTAACGTAAATATATAATATGAGGTGGCAGAAGTGTGTTTGGGCCATATCAGAGATCGTTGGAAATTCTACTTATACCCCAAATGAATATTTTTCAATGATTCAGAGAAACACAAGTCAGCAACTTAAACAGCAGCCTTAAACCAACATTCTAGCACAATACAATCCAAAATACATACTCATTTGAATCTTTTTGTTAAGGTATGACAGTAGGAAACCAGTAAATGTCTTTGTTTTCCATAGTTAAACCATTGTGTTTCTAGATGAGCAGAAACTTTTGTGGTTATTTTTTTTAATTGTGTGCACATATATGTGTGGACAGGTGTCCATGCCTATGCACATGTATGGAAGCCAGGCTCCTTTAGAAGGCCTCTATTGCCCTCAGTTGATTCTCTTCAGAGAGGGTCTGCCACTGTGCCTGTAGCTCAAAGAGTTTTGGGCAGGCTAATGACAAGGAAGCCCCAGAAAGCCAATCTTCATGACCCTCTCCCCCACCCCCCACCACCCTGCACTGCCTTATATGTACCTGAGGCCACGATAAACTTTTTACATGAATAATGAGGATCTGAATTCTGTCCTCATGTAAGTACAACAGGAGCTCTTGCTAACATCACCATCTTTCCAGTCCCAAAGGAAAAATAAAACCTTATAAATATAGAATCAAACTCACACAGTCATGACTATGAGCTGAGGTAATCTGAGTAGTGCTCATAGGCCTTGAGTGACATGATAGCATGCACAGTTTCAAGAATGCATTCTATGTGTTCAGAACCAAGGCTGAAGCATGCCACAAATACTTCCAGAAACACCTTGGATTTCTGACGTATTTAATGTCAATTTCATGTTCAGAAACCCTTTTGCCAGAAGTTGTTGCCAATTTGTTCAGTACCACAACATTTGGTTATGCACTCCCATTTAGGATGTGAACTCACAGATTAAGATGCATTATAGAGGATCCATGTTTCCTTCCTTAACTACACATTCTCTTTGCAAATAGCTCATCACAACTGGTAGCAGAATTATAAAGCCAGACTTCATAGGGATCTTGTTCATTGAGGTCATAAATGTCTCTGCATTTCTTTTATAAAACACAAATAGGAAATGATGCCTACATCAGCAATTATCTACATTAACTGAGTCAGTACAGTTAAAGCCTTATGCTGGAGTCACAAAAACACTTTATAGGGGTTACCCATAATTATTATTATCATTATCCTTATTGCTGTTGTTAATAAGAGCTTGAATAGAGTCAGCCAAAGTGAAAACTTTTATTAAATGTTAGCCAGGCTGTTGGTTTGCACTTTAGCATAGAAGAGACCCTTAACTGTGGTAACGTTTTAGAGGTCAATTGTACAGGAGATTGAATTAGTTCAAACAACTTCATTGGATGATTTCTGCCCAGAATAATTGTTTTAGTGAAAACAGCAGTTAGAGTATTGGGAGATGATAGTTTTAAAGTGTGCTTCTGGACAAGAGTATGACCTGTAATTTATAGGAATTGGTAGCTTGTGATATGCAGAGAGAATTCTATACACAGAAAACATTTCTTCTTGAGCCAAAGGAACTGACCTCAAACAGGGAAGGAAAACCAAGACTATTGAGATGGTGTCATCATTTGGAGACTGCACTCAAAACTTCAAAATTCTCTGAGGACAAAAACCCCATACACAATATTTTGTACATTTGACTTGTAAAAATAAATGATCCACTACTTTTTATTCAGAAAAAAACAGTAAGATGAAAGATATTCATAAATATCTCTCAATGAATTAAAATATTAACGAACCTTATCAATGTACACAGCATTAGGTATTCTGTGTATAGAATGTGTGGGTATTTTGGAAGCACTCTAGTGCTCTAGTGTTAGCTATATGAACCTTCATCATTAGAATAATGAACATTCAATATCAAGTATGAAGAATTCTTCACACAGAGTAAATCCCAAAAACGGAGTTAGCTATTCTGGAATTTTGTGAACTCCATTTATTGGGAGCTTTAAAGGCTGGAGAACTATCCAGGTTGCAAAAATGGTTGTAACAGCAAAGGAAGAATCCCATAATTATTATTTACAAATATTAGTTGTATTAGTTTGCCAGGGCCTTCATAACAAAGGAACAGATGTTAGGTGGCTTAGACAATAGAGTCATGTTTTCTCTACGTTGCAAGAAAAACGTCAGAGTTGTAAAGTACAGGAGCAAGTACAGGGTGTTGGCAGGTTGACTTCTAAAACCTGAACGTATTCCTCTGGTTTCTAAATGGTGATCTTCCTCCTCTGTTTTCTCATAGATTTTCCTCTGTGTGTACCAGGGTCTCCATTTTAGTTCTTCTTATAGAGATGCCAATGACATTGGATGAGAGTCTTCTCTAATGCGCTTTTTCAGCTTTACATCTCGACAGATCCTATTCTAAATATGGGCCAGGGTAAGACTATTGGAGAACAACATTTCAGTGGAGGAATCATGGCAGGCCTTGATTCATTAGGTCAATGGAGCTGCTTTCAGTACAGGGTCTAGATCTTTTTGACTATTAACTTCTGTGCCTTAAAGGAATTCAATCAAAAAACTAACTAATGTGCAGCTTGGTCTTCATGTGGAACTCCAAACAACTGGAGCAGGGACTGTCTCTGACTCTGTTGCCTGTCTTTGGACTCCTTCCACCTAACTGGGCTGTCTTATCTAGCCTCAACAGGAGAAGATGCACCATCCTACTGCAAGTTGATATGCCAAGGCTGGTTGATATCCATGGGAGATCTCCCCATCTCTAAAGAGAAAAGAGAAGAGTGGAGAGAAAAGGACTGGAAGGAGAGGAGGAGGAGAAGCTTAAATATGAATGTAAAGTAAATAAATAAATTAGAAAAATAAACTATGTTGACTTGCTAAAAATTTCAAGAATAAGACATAGGATTAGCTCACATCAGGGTCCAAACATTCCTCTATCAGCTTGCAATTTTCTTTTGCATTTTCCCCATCAGCTCTCTGAGTGATGCTTTAATTTAGTTCTCTGTTCCCTTTTGGCTGGGGGATGGGCTGACTTTGCTCTTTTGTCTCCAGATATTCATATTGATGATTGGCTAAATCATGTTAACTGTCTGAACTGACAAGAAGGATCTGAAGGGAGAAACATGGGGCTTAAGAGAAAAATGGATCAGTTCTTTTGTTTAGGGATGGAGAAGTGTCAATTTATTGATACAAAAAAAGAGATTCAATGTGCACAACTGTATGAAAGTATAGTTCAAAGTTCACCCCTACACTTAATAATAGTACTGATAGTATTTACTTAGAGCTGAGTGTGTGTACGTGACTCTTCTGATATGCATTTATAACACCATTGGGTATAATTATTATCCCCATATATAGACTAAAAAACAAGGTTTCCCAAAGGTGTATCCTTGTTCAAGTGAGGAAAATAATGAGTTAATAAGAAAGCAGAACTGACAATACAGACTTTGCAATCCCTACTTAGGTGCTACTTTCTGTCACCTCATTGACAGACAGCAGACAGACACCTATTTTCAGCAGAGCTTACATCATTCAAATTTAAGTACTTTCCATATGACAGTAGTCTGGAGAATAGAATAAATTTTATTAGCCATAAAAATAAATGAAAATAAATTTTAATTTAAATTATCTACATGCAATACAAAGACTTGCCTTGACTTCAGTTTGAACATTGTCTTTTAATCTTAGTAGACAATGGCTCATTGGATGAGTGTGATGACCATGGTATGTGTTTGTGTGTGTGTGTGTGTTCATGTATGTGCAGGTGTACCCGTGTGCTTATGTTTACAGAGGTCAAGGGACCACCTAAGTTGTCTTTCTTCAGACTCCATCTACATTTTTCTTTTTGAGAAAGGGTTCCTCATTAGCCTGAAATTGACCAGAAAGTCCCAGTTTATCTCTGTCTCTACAGAGTTGGGGGTTACCAGTGTGTGCCATTATGCCTAGCTTTTTTTTTTTAACATGGATTCAAGGGGCCAAATTCAGGTTCTCATGCTTTCAAGACAAACACTTCCTGACCCTCTCTCCCAATTCTAGTTCATTGTATGTTACAGACTGACAAAGGACTCTTCTTCACCAGTCAACTTTTGTTAAATGCTAATAAATTCAAGACAGGTAAATGCAAGTTAATGTGAGGAAACAGGAAAGGGAATTAAATATGTCCCTTCTTGTGCCATCTGTCTTTTGATAATTGAGTCACTTGCCAACATTACCACCTAGAAAACACTGGAGCCTCCCCAGGATAACACCCAACTGGCATTCCTTATGTGGCTTCTTTATTCAGCAAAGGGCCTTCCTTTTACTAGTGATTTTACAGCAGACATGTAGGTATTCCCCTGGAATTTAAGTTGGGTGCCTTTCTGAGAAAATGCATATAAATGCCTGAGTCAGTTTAGTGGTCTTTGCCAAAAATAGCTTGGTCTTTTGACTCACCCAGGCTGCCAGTAAACTCTGTTTTTGTTCCCCCACCCCTTCCACAGATACGCTAAATCTAGTAACAACCAGGTCAATCCATTCTGAATTTGGTGCAATGTTGAATTTGTTTACATATGAAAATCTTTGTTACCAATTCATTTGTTGTACTAGCGACACCAAAACAGAGAGGACTACAGGATTATACAGGCCACTCTTCCAAGTTTACAGGTAAGAACAACAGAAATCCAAAGGGGTTAACTGACCCACATAGGGCTCTATTGCTGGTAAGTGACAAGCCCAAAATAATTCTAAGTTTCTGGGACACAAAAAGATCTATATTTCTGGGGTTTAGGTCAGGGGTTCCATAGTTGGTATAGATTCCACCCCCTGAAAACTCACTTGGGAGAATAATGCAAGGAGTGAACTCCAGCAGCTATGTTGTTTGTGGATATTTTATTTTGCAATGCCATGCAAGAAGAATATGTCTGAGAACTAAACAATACAAACCTCAGGGAGAAAATAGATGTTTAATGGTTAATCAACATCTTTTCTTTTTAAAAAGTAATTTTATGAATGCTTGTAAAATATTGTTATCTATTGTTATCTATGGACATGACATTGTACAGCAGACTTCAATATTTGTATCCATTTCACTTAACTTTATTTCTATTGAAGAGCCATGTGCTTTGCTCATTTCCTAGCTCCTAGGGTCTAGACCTAAAACATAGGGGTTCTGCCCTATGTTTTTATGACGAACAGCATAAAAGACCTCGGGTAAATGGACTATTGTCACTCTGTAGTAAGTTTGGGTTCATTCTAATGATACCTTCAAGTTTCGTCCATGTTGTCACATATGATAAGATCTCCACCTTCTGACTATGACATAAAACCCAGTCCTTGCAGCAGCAGAGATGGCTCAGTAGTTAAGAATTTGTAAGACTTCTCTTATAGAGTTTGGTTCCCAGAACTCATGGCAGGTAGCTCATGTTTTCCTGCAAATCCCGAGTTGGGAAATCCAACACTCCTTCTGCCTTCCATAAACATCTGGAGCCATGTTCATATACCCACACATAGACACACATATGCACATAATGAAAAAAATTAGGTAAATATTTTTAAAAAATAACCACAGCTCTCACTTGAAATGAAATAATAGTTCACTTAATGTTAGTCAAACCGTGGGCTAGAAAGATGAACTAAAGTTACACCAAGTAACACATCCCAACAAGTAAGGAGTTTCATGTGCTTTTATAGTCACAGAAAAAAAAAGAAATTTTAAATCTTACCTGGTATCATTCTTAGCTGTGGGGTTTTGGGAAGTGAATAGATTTAATTTGTGGGGCTTACATTCTTCCCTGTTGGTCTACATGCCAACATCAGTACTATAATGCTTTAATTAGTATAACTTTGAAGACTGTTGTGTCTCAATTACTGTATATAAAGTTTAGAAATGTTTTCTACTTTTGTAAAAATGTGTTAGTGATATTTTGATAGGGATCACCCTGAGTCTGGATGTTGCTTTGGGTTGATATGGACATTTCTCTAATTCGAGGCTTTAACTCATAAGCATGCACACACTTATCTTTCTTCAGTTCCTTTCATCACTTTATAGTCTTCACACACTTGAAATTAAGAACTAAAATGAAAAATTATCAGCATAATAAAAGTCACACATGTAATTCTACCTTTAAATCATATGATGAACATGTGACAGTTTTCAGACCAGAAGAAAAACAAATCTCATTCTTACTGGTCCCATGCAACATGGTATTGGAAATCCTAGCTAGAGCAATTAAGGAAGAAAAAGAAATAAAGGTGTGCAAATTAAAACAAAATGGAGGGGGGATATTTTTCTTCTTTGATAGTTTCATGAATGTATGTGATGAATTTTAGTCATATTCAACCTCTATTCCTTTCTCATCTCCATTCTTTCCTTCTTTCCAACATTCTTCTTATTCTTTCAGGTCTTCTTTCTGTGTGACTCACTGAGTTTCATAATAGCTACTTCAATCAGTGTGAGTGGGAAGTCATTTTTCAAATGACTTTATTCAACTTAGAGAAAACTAAACACTCTTAAAAATAAACAACAAACAAACAACAAAAGCAACTCAGAGATAACTAATTCAGTAAAGTACAGGAGTAAAAACTCACCAATAAAAATTATTACTTGCATTTGTATTTATTAGCAATCAATTGTCTATATCTAATTATTATAAAGCAGCAATTCTATTTTCATAGCACCAAAACCAATAAATTTAACTAAGGAGATAAAAGATTATCTATTTAAAGTAGGTAAGCTTTTAATATGGCTCAGAGTAATTCCTGTGGACACTTTCCTCTGAAACTTTTTTTTATAAACCTGGCATTCCTATAGCTTTTCTGAGACTCCAGACCCCTCTGTAGGTGGCTTGATACCAGTGCTCTGAACAAGCAATAATACTAATAGCTTACCCTTGGTCTAGCAGTCTAAACTATATTTTTGCCTATAGTTTTATATTTGAGAAAAATTTAGCTTTTTCTATATCTCTTATTTCTCTCTTTTTTGCTTAGATTTTAAAATACTTGAGGGGTTTCTTTTTGTGTCTATTTCAATGTACTTATTGAACTGAAATTTATCACATTTATGTTGAATTTTCTAGACCTATTTATTATGTGAAGATAAATTTACAAGAAAAATGAATCTTAGCTACTCAAAATAAGGCAAATATATCTTTGTTGAATGGATATTAAATGACTGATTATTATATATACTTTGTATAACTAAAACTCACGTGACAACTGTCTTTTTTTAAATAAGGAAATTGGGTATATTTTGAAGCTAGACTCTATTATTCATGCCACTTGAAAAAGCAAGCCTCAGGAAAGTAAGGACTTGACTAGGTCACCGACCTAGGAGGTACTGTGTTAAGTTTGGACCTGGGTCTCAGGCTTGTCTTCAGTACAGCTTCTTCAGTTTTCTGTATAATCAGCTTCTGTTGATTTTTCTATATTTAAATTGGGGAATAGGAAACAAAATTCTACCTATTGCTCTCACATTCACTATATCATTTGTAAAGTCTTGGGAAAGAACTAGATGAAAGGCCACCATTGTTGTTTAAGAGAAAGATAGCTGGGATTCATTTCAGAGCTGGTATTTACCCAAAGAAGCTACTTATTCAAGACTTATTAATGTGGGATTTCAATCACTGTCATAAAAGCATTAGTCTTAAAAATCTACTGAAGAGTGGCATGTTAGATGGATCAGTGGGTGGGCAAAGCACCTGCCTCACAGGCCTGATAACCAGGAAACTAGAAACTGGAGTTGTGTTTTATCTTTAGAGTCTATATAGAAGCAGAGGAAGAGAACTGACTCCACAAAATTGTCCTCTGACCACCGCCCTCTACATGTATATATATTTTTAATTAACAAAGCTTTTAAAATTTGGAGGTGTTAATCTCCCCTTGCTAATGAATATTATATATACATTCTTATTTATTCTCACAAATGGTGTTTCAGTATTCCAGGAATATTCTACTTTGTAATTTGATGATATGAATAAGAAAATTAGTGTCTTGCTTCCACAAAAACTGTGTATAATTGTGGGAATGAAGAGAGGGCAAATGAATAAGAGGCACACACCTGTGCACATATGCTCATGTGATTAGAGGAATATCCCAGGTCACGTTTTCTATTACTGTTCACTTTGTTTTTGAGGCAAGGTTTTGCTGAACCTGAACCTAGGCCTTTTGGCTAGACTGACTAAACAGTGAACTATCAAGATCTACCTGTCTCCCTTCCCCAACCCTGGAGCTACAGAATCACTCAGAGCATAATTGGCTCTTCTTTTCTCTTTTCTTTTCTTTCCTTTTCTGGCATGAATGTTGGTGTTAGAACTAAGGGCCTCCTTTTCTCTCAGCAAGTACTTTTACATGTTGAAGCTTCTCCCCAGTCCCCAGTGTGCATTTTTCTTTATTTTTTTCTTTTATATTGTCCCAAAACATATGAGCTTTTTAAAAGAGGATACGTTTTATGAATGGATAGAAGCTGACATTACTGAAAGAAAAAGAAGGCAAATATTCAGTGGGGTCTTACTATTTGATTCATGAGGTTATGATGATTTGTCAGAAAAATGAGTTAAAATAATGTGCTGCTCTAAAGGAAACCTTGTCTTCAAACAGAACATAATCTAGTTATTCATGACATGCCTACCACTACAAAGACACTAAATGATTCATGTCTCATTTTCCTGGCTTAGTGGACACTATCTAATAACAATTATGCCCATCTTCTGGCCATTGCCATCTTTTTGTCCCTGTTTCATAATTTTCTCTGTTCATTAAATATAGGACTATGTTGCAGATGTATCAATTGAGGTTGCGTATCTTGCAGTATATTATTCTCTGCATTTGACCTGCTCTGGATCTCTGTAATATTCTCCATCTGTTGCAAAGGAGAAACATCTTTGATGATGGATGACATCTGTGGGTAAACTGATCAATATTTAGAATTCAATAGAAATTTTTATCAGATGAAGAAAACATCAGCAGAAGGATGTCCTTTCAGATCTAGGACTTCTCCAGCAAGGTTACCTCACTAGATCTTACAGCACCTTGCATGAATTTGATCTTACTAGGCAGGCCTTAAGTCTAATTAGTGCTTTAGTTACTCCCAAGGTAAAGTAGCACTATTGCATCATTGTGGATATCTTGCTGATCTACTCATAGACATTACAGCTGTGTAGGACTGCTAATTACTTCTTTTCTTGTAAGCTTCCATAGTATCTTCTGATGCTATAATTGCCAGTCCATGGGGGTTTCCCATGTCAGTTCCAGCTCAATTTCTTCAAGTAATGGATCTGGGCTGTGTGGTGTCTTTAACAATAGTATCTTCTTTTCACAATCTGGAAGGCATCTTAGGACAATGGCAATAACCTATGTTGTTTGTTGACTTTTGTATTTCCCCAAATAACAACTCAAAGGTAATTTCCCATGCCTGGAACTGAGATTTCTATCAGAAAGCACATGGCTTTAATTTGAGTTGGAAGTGCTGGGACAAGACCAACACAATGACAATACCAGTTGTCATGTGACCATGATTCCTCCCCTAAATGAAGAGCTAAAGGTGACCAATGACTGCTGACAGAAGGAAAATCATTTTTTTTCTTTTTCTGAGAAGAACACCAATATGGGATATTCAAAAGAAAGTGGTCAGTTCTGAACACATGTACACACAGACAAGGCTAAACAGACTCACTGAGCTGTGTGTGTGTGTGTACTTATTTAGTAATGTAATAATAATTAAAGTAGAAACTATTGTGGTTTGAGTAAGAATGTCCCCCATAACCTTATATATTTAAATGCTTAGTCAAAAATTAATGCTAGGCTCAGATCTCTCTCTCTCTCTCTCTCTCTCTCTCTCTCTCTCTCTCTCTCTCTCTCTCTTTCTCTCTCTCTCTCTCTCCCTGCTTATGGATCACGATATAGATCTCAGATTCTGCTCCAGCACCATGAATGTTGCCATGTTCCCACCACATTTCATGCCAATTTGACAATAGACCAAACCTCTGAAACTATAAACAAGTCCCCAATGAAGGTTTTCTTTCATAAGATTTGCCTTTGTCATAAAGCCTTTTTACAGTATAATAGAGCAGTAACTGAAACAGAAATTGGTACCAGAGACTAGGGTATTGCTGTGGGAGGTCTGATCATGCTGCTTGTTGGTGGAATGTGAACTTTGGGTTAGGAAAGCAGTAGAATGTTTTAAGTGAGACTAAATGAGTCATAGTAGTAGGAACATGGACAGTGATATTGAGAGCAGTGTAAATTATAAAGTTCCAGCACAATAAGTTTCAAAAAGAAAAATATTAGTAAGTGGTCTAGAAACCATTCTTGTAAAAATTTGGCAAGTAAGGTGGCTACTATTTGTTCTTGTCCTAAAAAATTTTACCTGAGGCTTATTTAAATCATTTGAATTAATGTTGTTGGCAGAGGAGATTTCAAGACAGCCTAGTATTGACAGTGACATGTGGTTATTGATAACAACTCTTTTGCAGATCAATAATGAAACGAACCTAGTGGGGTATAGGGAAACATAAAATGTACAGAGTGCAGAGAAAAGGAGAAAGAGCACCAAGGCAGATGATGTTGGAATCAAGTCCTATGCACAAGGAGATTAAAAAACTTTATGTTTAAAGCCTAAATGGAACAAAGGCTGTGGTACAATTGCAGGGAAAGAGGCCAGCCAGCCAACCCTGCCACTTGTGTAAAATAAAATAAAAGAAAGCTTTGGAAGAAAAGTAAAGGAAACCATCAACAACAGAAAGCTGATGTAAATGTAATTGGAAGAGAGGACCAAATTCCAGCCTCAGCAAGCAGCAAAACTTGGCAGCTTTGGCCACATGGTTCTGGATTTAGAGTCACAAATACAAGACAAGGGTTTCTGAATCTCCCTCTGTGGCTAAGAAAAGACACTGAGGTCAGGCATGTATTAGTAGTGTCTTTACATGGAGGTACAGAGAGGCCTTTGAGTGAATCTGTGAAGGTAAAGTGGAATTGATTGAATTAGAGACCCCAAAATGTTACAGATCCCAGAGTAGTGGGATACTTGTTGAGGAAAGCAGTAAATAGTCTGTGGAATCAGCCCAACAGAGAGAAGTTCATGACAGTAAACAAATCTGGGAGGAGTTTGAGTTCTGAAGAGCACTTTGATATCAGACATAGAGATAAAAAGAATTAGAAGTTTGATACGTTAGTTATTTTTCTTGCTTTGGTCTAGTATTTCAACACTATGTTCTCCCTCTTTTGAAATGCTAATGTGTATTCTCTACCATTTTATATTGAAAGTATGTGATCTACTTTGTGAGTTTGACATTACCGGATTTATAGTTAAGAGACTTGCCAAGAGACTCAGAAGAGACTTTGAACTTTAGATTTGACATTGTGATAGACTAAGGATACTTTTGAAGTTGGACTGTATGTCTTTTTGCATTACAATATGACTACAAGTCTATGGGGTCCACAGGGTAGAATATGATGCTTTAAATAAGAATGGCTCCCAAAGGGTCATAAATTTGAATATTTAATCATCAAAGAGTGGTACTACTTGAGAAAAAAATAAAAGGTATGGCCTTTCAGAGTAGGTATGGCCTTGTTAGAAGTATGTTACTGGAGTGGGCTTTGAGATTTCAAAAGCTCATGCTATGCCCAATTCTTGCTCTCTCTCCTTCTCTCTCTGGGTCAGGATAGTGTTCTCAGTAACTGTTCCAGTGTCGTGAACACTGCTATGCTTCCTAACATGATAATAATACACTAAACCTCTGACATTGTACCCACTGCTCAAATTTAATTCTTTATCTTTTTAAAAGATTTATTTTATGTATGCGAGTACTCTGTTGCTTTCTTCAGACACACCAGAAGAGGACATTGGATCCCATTACAGATGGTTGTGAGTTATGATGTGGTTGCTGGGAATTGAACTCAGAGCCTCTGGAAGAACAGTCAATGACCTTAGTTGCTGAGCCATCTTACTAGCCCTCAACACATCTTACAACAGTTTCATGATCATGTCTCTTCACACCAATAAACAATAACTAAGACAGTTACATTGAATAAGCCTTTAGACACTGACTCTGAACTACCATAAGAGTAAATGCTGTGCTTCATGAAGAGATATTTTTAAAAGTGTATTTACAGCAGGTAGGGTACCAACGAAATACCAAGAAATAATTCTTATCTTAGTGAACAAGGATGGATGGATGGATGGATGGATGGATGGATGGATGGAGTCTTAGCTCACAAGAGCATGGATAATTCAAATCCATTTGCATTACCATGGGTGGTGACACAAAAAAAATGTATTCCTAAAGTTGCTCAGCTTGCTGGAACCTTGACCAATGAAGACTCTCCTCTTCCAGGAGATTCCTATGTGTCTTAGTTAAGATATATATTCTTTTGAAGAGACACCATGGCTACAGTAATTCTTATAAAGGAAAAATATTTTGTTGGGGCTGGTTTACAGGTTTAGAGGTTCAGTTTATCATCATCATGGCAGGACACATGGAGGCATGCAGACAGACATAGTGCTGGAGAAGTAGCTGAGAGTTTTCTACATATGGATCAAAAACAATAGGAAGAGAGAGTGACACACTGGGTCCAGTTAGAGCATCTGAGACCTCAAAGCCCAGTGACACGATTTCTCCAAAAATGCTACACTTACCCCAACAAGGTCATATGTCCTAACAGTGCCAATCTCTATGATCCTTTGAGCTCCATTTTCTTTCAAACAACAACACTGTCATTTGGTAAGAGTTGCCTTGGTCATGTTTTCTCTTCACAGAGATAGAATAACGACTAAGACAGAGACCATGAAAACATGGAAGGAGTTTGAGAGGAAGTTGTAGGAATTATGGCAGTACACTTCTCATGTATGAAATATTCAAGCAAAACTTTTTAAAACCTGATATATAATTCAGACTTAAATTTCTTTTTCAGTTGCTAATACCAAATATATGGCATATTAAAATACAAAGTATTAATGTTTGTCACTCATCAATATTTATGCCTCAAATAAATATATTCATGTACTGTCCACAAAAGACTCTAAATGAGTGAGGGCCAAAAAATATATCTGATACCATCTATGTCATTTTTATACTTGCAGTTAGTCTTTTGAGATGAGATATTACATTTTGAACCAATTAGAGAGCAAAACAAGGAAACATATCATATTTTAACCATCCAGATTTACTTTACATCAAAATACCTACTGGAGTTGATTTTCCTTTAATATCAAGGTAGCATTTTTAGTAGAAAGGGCTTGAAGTGATGGAAGGACATGCAATAGGCCTGATAGAAGCAAAGCCTTATGAGATATCAATAATAGATGAAATACTTTAATCCTGTGAATTAGACTTTAGTGTTTTTATACTTCAGAGGAGAAAAGCAATTTGAGGTACTAACACCCTAGCATGATAGAGTTGTGATGAGTCTGTAGCTTCAGACCCGGCTCAAATTGATCCTGAAAGCCATTCATTACTTACTTCTTCCAACTATTTCCCATTGTAGTCTGTGCTTTTGTGATAGCTCTCCTTCCTTTATTACTCTTGCTTCGCAGCTGGTGAATATTTGGGTGTCTCATGCCTTACAGCAAATTCTCAAGTGTTAATGGCCCGTGTTTTATAGCATGTAAAGTTGCATGCAGTATATAAAGCCTCAAATCACTGACAGACACAGATTGTCAGTCAGTAGGGCACTAAAGGGACCTTTGATTTGGCAGCAAAAAAAAAAAAAATGGTTTTGTCAACAGAAGTTAAAAAAAAAATCTTATTTTGTGTAATGAAAATGATTCACCTTGAATTCTACTTTGGTAGGACCGTTAAGAAATGATGTTGAAAATGGGCTGGAAAGATGGCTTAGTCAGTAAAGCACTTGCCACACAAGCATAAAGATAAGAGTTTGATTCCAATTTTCTGAGGAACTGTCAAAGTGATTTCCAAAGTGGTTGTATCAGCTTGCAATCCCACCAACAATGGAGGAGTGTTCCTCTTTCTCCACATCCTCAACAATATCTGATATCACCTGAGTTTTTAGTCTTGGCCATTCTGACTGGCATGAGGTAGAATCTCAGCGTTGTTTTGATTTGCATTTCCCTGATGACTAAGGATGTTTAACATTTCTTTAGGTGCTTCTTGCCCATTCACGTTTCCTCAGTTGAGAATTCTTTGTTTAGCTCTGTACCCTACTTTTAAGAGAGTTATTTAATTGTCTGGAGTCTAATTTCTTGAGTTCTTTGTATATATTGGATATTAGCCCTCTATCAAATGTAGGATTGGTAAAGATCTTTTCCCAATTTGTTGGTTTCCATTTTGTCCTATTGACAGTGTCCTTTGCTTTACAGAAGTTTTGCAATTTTATGAGGTCACCTTTGTCAAATCTTGATCTTATTCTTGATCACATACTACATAAGGACACAGCTATAAGGCTCCTGAGCATGTACCCAAAAGATGATACTACATATAGCAAGGACCCATGCTCCACTATGTTCATAGCCGCTTTATTTATAATAGCCAGAAGCTGGAAAGAATCCAGATGTCCTTTAACAGAGGAATTGATACAGAAAATGTAGTACATTTACACAATGGAGTATTGCTCAGCTATTAAAAACAATGAATTCATGAAATTCTTAGGCAAATGGATGGAACTAGAAAATATCATCCTGAGTGAGGTAACCCAGTCACAAAAGAACACACAAGGTATGCACTCACTAATAAGTTGATATTAGCCCAAAAGCTCATAATACCCAAGTTACAACTCACAGACCACATGAAGCTCATGAAGAAGGAAGACCAAAGGGTGGGTGCTTCAGTCCTTCTTAGAAGGAGTAACAAAATACTCATGGGAGCAAATATGGAGACAAAGTGTGAAACGGAAACTGAAGGAGGGGCCATCCAGAGACTACCCTACCTGGGTACTCATCCCATGTGCCATCACCAAAGGCAGACACTGTGTGGATGCCAGGAAGTGCATGCTGTCAAGAGCCTGATATAGCTGTCTCCTGAGAGGCTCTACCAGAGCCTGTCATATACAGAGATGGATGCTTTCAGGTAACCATTGAGCTGATCACAGGGTTCCCAATGGGGGAGTTAGAGAGAAGAGTGAAGGAGCTGAAAGGGTTTGCTGCCCTGTGTGGAGAGGAGCAATATCAACCAACCAGAGCTCCCAGAGTCTAAACCAGAATGGGAGCACATAGGGAGAGACCCATGGCTCCAGTAGTATATATAGGGGAGGATGGCCTTGTTGAACATAGGTGGGAGAGAAGGGCAATGGTCCCGTGAAAGCTCGATGCCCCAGAGTAGGGGAATTCAATGGCAGGGAAGAGGTGGAAGAGGGTTGGTGAGTGGGGGCACACCCTCATAAAAGCAGGATGGGGGGGATAGGATAGGGGGTTTCTGGAGGGGGAATGGGAAAATGGGATAATATCTAAACTGTAAATAAATAAAATATCCAATAATTAAAAAAAAAAGAGTTTGACCCCTTAGTATCCATGTAAAGCAGCTCCATATGGCAGTGTTCCCTTATACCCAGTACTGGAAAAGTAGAAGAATGAGGATCCCTGGGGGTTTGCTCTCTGGCCAGTCTACCTGAGTCATTTATCTCTAGGGTCAGGTAGAACATAATTGAGAGAGAATTTAGATTTTAACTCTGGCCTTCATATACAGACACTGCACTCGTACTCATACATATACTCATATGCATACACATACACAAACATATACATTTGAGCACATACAAGCACATACATAATAATACTGATAGAGAGAAGAACATGAAAGTAAAAAATTTGTGCATGTTTAAGTAATAATTCTTATATATTTAATTATATATTTGATAGACTATTCTTCAAAAGTTCTATTATAGGTATGAAGTAAACAAAATATATATAATATAACCATAAGCAAATAAATTAAATTCAGTATTACCATATAAAAATCATCTTGCCTTTATCACATTATATAGCTTACTTGATGATAGAATACAATAGTTTATAAAAAGATATATTCCTGTAAAGTGATGTGAATTTAGAAGGGATGTGGTACATGTGCTTCCTTGTACAAGTGACTTTCCCACAGGGAGTAATGATAATTACTGTAGTATAAATAAATGTAAGCCCTATGTATATATTTAACAACTGAAAACCATTTTGAGACTCTCATCAACTGTGTCTCTATTCTGGGAATCAATGAGAAAATGGGGTGCTTTGGGACATGCATCTTGGAGCCAGGAAATCACATGTCCAAATAAAGGGGTAATCATTTAGGCACTGTGCTAGGAGAACTCATGAACAGAAGTTTTTAAAGGGCCAAGTGAGTTTTCTAATCATGTACATGTGCTCATGGAGTTAAAAACCTGTCAATTTAATTATGACTGCTAGCAAAACTAATATTCATCATCTTAGCAGTCATTGTGTGCTGTCTATTTGCTAGTCACTATGCCAAGTGCTTTTGTGGATATTACCATTTAAATCACACAGAAATACCAAGCATAAAATAATGCTACCAAATAAGGCACAAAGTAATTTATTCAAATTCATATTTTAAAAAATACACAAAATGTATTCAGACTACCAGCATCCTTGAAATTTTGCCACTTATTTAATTTATTCATCATAACTGATAAAATTATTATTTATTTGAAAGATTGGTGTCAAGATGTTGTTTGGAGCCAGGATAATGGATTAAAACACTTCAGGAAGTACAGTAATGGATGAGGACAGACTCCAAGAGGTTTCTAGAATTAGACTGCTGATAAGGTCATAGTCACAGCAGACGGGATAAAGTACTATCAAGAGGGAAGAAACTATATGTAAAAATGATCTCAGAAGCCTAGAAGATAAAATTACTGGATAAAGGAATTTGATCTGATTTATTGACTCCTAATGAAATATTGGACAGAAATGATCCATGACTTTGGAAAGATAAAAGATGTCAATGACCTAATAAAAATAACCTTGGTTAACAACAGTTCAATTAAGGTGAGGTTAGCCAAGACCAGAGAATGTGAGGCTCTGGAAGAACTGAATACACTTGTTCTTCAGTGTTTTGCTGCTTCCTATAGGAAGAGGACATCCACACAATAGCACAGAGGGTCATTTAAAATGATGGGAGATTGTGATGCTACTTTATGGATCAGGAATGATTCCATAGAAGGGAATAAATTTTGCAGAAGACAAGGAATTATGCTGGTCCCCAGAGCAAGGAGAGTAAAATGTTATTACCACGAAAGTAGAGAAAGCAATCTTTAAAGTAAAATTTAATATTTACCTTTGCATTTTACTTACCTGTTTAAAATTTGAAGTAGAAAGTGAGAAGAATGGCCCTTGACTTTCAAAATTTAAAACTTATAAAAACCTACAATTCTTTCATAGTTTTAAAATTCATAATTCCAAAATTGGATGACATGGATTTTTGGCAGAGGCAAAGATCAACATCATAATCCACTTTATTAATTATGTTGTGGAATTCACTCCAATTCAAATGCATAATCTTATTGATATTTGTCTATATTACAAAACAAGGTTTACAATGAAATTGAGATTTATGGATGACCTGGAAAATAAGACTAGTTAGTTTATAGCTCATGTTTCTAAACATCAATACTCAATTATATGTGCAATTATAGTTTTATGTGTGCATGTGTGTGGTTTTTGAGTATATAGATAGGTGAATTTCATGAATTTTAGTACTTTCATCAAGTATATATTGCTATTTCTGTGGATAGACTTGACCTGTAATAAACTTCAATAATTTAGCATAAAATATTTCAAAAGGAGTACTATTACTAATAAAGCATCATGAGACAACTATTATAGTTCTTGAAACTTTCATATCACAATATAACTCCCCAGCTGAAACAATATCTCCTAATGAAATATTTGAGGACACATTATTAAAAGATAGCTTTCATTTTGTGATAAGCAACTTTAGACATTTTAAACTCTATGAGTGAATAAGCTATTTTCCACATGAAGATATTAAATAATATTTTTCTTCAAAAGAAATTGAATGTCCATAGGTTACGGGCCAGGACCTTTCTGTGAAAATATACCTCATCAATTATTTAGTGAGTTAAAATAAGCTAGATAATGAAGTTTATGTTTTCTGAATGATAAAATACCTTCTATGATACTTGGATATTTTATTACAGTGATGAAAATCTTCACATTTCTGCCAGCTTTACTCTGGTCAATTATATTTATTTACAGAGGCCACCAGTTGAAGGATATGTAGGGTTTATCCAAAATACTAAGAAAACAGGAGGTGGGTTGCATAGTCTTAGGAGAAATTTATTGAAATCATGCCCAGAAGTTACCTGCCTAGGTAGAAAAATAAAACCAGAAACAGATATATAGTGTTAAGAATAGCAAAATTGGAGAGAGAGGATTGGGAGGCTATCAATTTTTATGATGCTGAAAAGATTAACTAAAATGAAGTAAATGAACAGTAGGAATTTGTAATGAGACAGAGGCTCCAATTAAATGGAATTGGATAAATTCTGAAGCAAACTCATGACCGGGAGTTCAGATGAATGGCATGAATCATTGAAGATGCTGGGGCATGTCCTCTCAAATCCCCAGTCTACTGAAATCATCTAAATTTCTCTCCATCTCCACTCTGCCTCTGACTGTCTGCACAAACTTCAGCAAGTTAGCGTAGGAAAGATTCTCACATCTTCATATTTGATTTTATTCTTCTCCTCATTTACTAAGTCCCAATAGATTTTACACCATGCAAAGTGAAATATCCTGGCTGAAGATCGTGTTAATCTTTATAAACTTAAAGGTATGAATAAATATGGAAATTTTCTCGTGTGACAGATTATAAAAAAGAAAAGCTGTGTCATTTATAACCAAGGGAAGGAATGTATGTCTGGTCATAATTTTCAACTACCCTTTGTAAATCTTCTGTATCAGAGAGCCTTGGAAGCTTTATAAGTAAGCTGTACTTCAGTCAAACTCAATGACCAGATTTAGAGGCCGTGTAAACAGAAATGTTCTCCAAAACTTGTACTTTTTACTAGAAACTTACTTACTAATTATTGATCTCTCAAGATACTTGAAATTAGTCTCCATATAGTGTGATTGAAGAACATGAACATTTTTCTTTTTTGGATATAATCCCAAAAGGTGGATTATATCACTGTGAAGGAAACTTGCTGGAACAAAGTGACACCTTACACAGAATATTCTCAAGGGCTGATTAACTAACTAGTAGAGAGGTTAGAATGTTGTAGGTCCAGGGTCTAGGTATAAATTTTCTTAGACTTCAACCTCCTTAATAGCTACCTATTACTCAACTCCGTGTCTGACCTACCATTCATGTGACTGTTAGGAAGCCCTGTCTGAATGCATCAACAAATGACCAGTTCCCACCAAGCTCAAAGTCAAGAATGTCATTGAAACCTATGACAAAGATTCTGATTCCACAAATGCCACAACCTGCCTATCTGCTGTACCTACAAATGTATGTAGAAAGTATATTTCTTTCTTTCTTTGTTCTGTTACTGTAAATATCCTCATGAAATCACTACGATGACAGAATTCAGAATTTGGAGTAACTTAAATCTGTGTTCCTTGCCCATTGTCTCTCATATCGATTTCAGAGCAAACTATCTCTTAGTCTTTATCTAGGCAATGCTTTCAAACGTCATCTTCATAGAATGATCACAGCATTGACAGTATCTCTAAACTCAGGAAGAATTGATTAGATGTACTATCAGTATACAGATGCTTCAGGAACAGCTTGGGATGGTAAAATGATCCCTAGCTTGTAGCTTTGATCCCTCCTCCAGCATGTCCTTTGCTGTACCAAATAACCCATAAATTTACCACTAAAAGTGAAGTGATAAAAACCCAGCCAGTTTTCTAGGATTACATAATGTTTCACATCTCAGCAGCAATAGAAAGTTGCAATATTGAGTTAGCTCATTGAAAAAAGAATATGAGGACAGAAAAAAAATAGAGCAAGCTTCACAATTAGATTAAACTCCCTGATCCTCTTTCATGGGTAGCAATCTCTATCCTTATATCTAAGAGGGGCACATAATTTATGATGCACATTTCTAGAAGTGAAATGGTATGTGTTAATAATTCCACTATTTATTGGACAAACCAGGACACATACTTAACTTGACTATAGCCCATCCACTGGTAGAATGTTTTGTGATAATGTTTTGAGACTCAACCTATATCTGCTGTAGTAAATGGCTACCATAATTCTTGTTTTGAAATCTACATGAGGATAACCATTTTGACACCGAGCTAACAGTTTCCTGCCAGTGAGGTAGTATTAAGTTAGCATTGATGCTTCATTATATTCTAGCTGCCCACATGAGGGTCTTTCTGACCAAAACCAACCCAATAGTAATGAGTCCTGGAAGCTTAAGTCATTATTTCTAGTGAAATAGAATTATGTTGTTTCACTTTTAGTCATCTCCTTTTTTCCAAGATGCTGAGAATATTCTTTGAGATAACCAATATCTTAGTAACTATTTTTGAGGCTGTTTTCCTCACTCTCTCTATCTCTGTCTCTCTGCCTCTCTGTCTTTCCTCTCTCTGTCTCTCTCTCTGTCTCTCTCTCTGTCTCTCTCTCTCTGTCTCTCTGTCTCTCTGTCTCTCTCTCTGTCTGTCTCTCTCTCTCTTTCTCTCTCTCTCTCTCTCTCTCTCTCTCTTCTCTGTTTTTTTTTTTTAACCTAAATGGTATGAGTTCCTATTCTAGCTAACTGGTTTCCTCCAACTTCACACTGCTAATCTCAATTCTTGCTTAAATATATATGTTCGAATTTGACACCTGACCTCCAGACTCTGGATGTCACAGTCTCTTACAGTCAGTGTTTCACCACATAAGCCAAATTCTCTTGACCTGTATTTCCCTCTGGCAATTGTTAAGTCTCTCATTTGCTCATGCAGAAATAATCCTAGCTTCTTCTTTTTCCTAAAAAGTTGTCTTTAAATTCAGGCCCAGTCTATAACTACCCCTCAAGTGTTCCTTTATGATGTCTTCCTTGTGACTGGAATTTGTTTTTCATAAGGTGGAACATTTACTGGAAACAGTACTTTCTTTTTATCTTTATACTACTGTACTATGGTGGTAACACATTTCACTCTGTCTATAGTCAGCCTAATTTACTAAAATGTGAAGGTATAGCCATGCTATTTCCATGCTCAGAATCCTCTAATGAAATTTACTAAAGAAGGAATACAAACCAAAAGCATTTTTCACCATATTTGAGCAGCCTTGGAATCAGATCCATATCTAAGCGCACAATATCATTTTTATTCAATTCCTATCTACACCTCACTAAAGCCAATATTTCTTCAGGTCTAGGCCAAATGTCAACCCTGACTTCTTCCTTCAGTCATGTGTCTGCTGTAATGAACCAGTATGTCTGGAAATGGGCTGACACCATCAGCTGCGTTCTGCACATGCCTGAGCTTGTATCTCATACTACAGTCTTTCCTTCCCTGAGGCTTCTTTTTCATGAAAACATGAGGTGGTGTGGAAAAGCCTCTTACCTTCATGAGTAATGGTTTAAAAGTGTGAAACATTCATATGTGGGTTGCTTCCTTGATGAGTGGGAGAAAGAATCTTGGGGCAACAGTTCAGGGAATTTTACAAACCTCTACTGCAGTCACACTCTCTTGTTCACCTGCCACCTATCCAAATGGCCATCTCAATAGTTTGTACTGATGTCCTCTCCCCTTCCTTCTTTACAATCTCATCCCTGCATCATTAGGAGTGGATTATTGTTCTGTTAGTTCTGTTCTGAGATAGAATCTCAATATTCAGTCAGGTTGGCCTTGAACTCATAAACTTCCTTCCTTAGCTTCCCAGAGGGTGGGTACAGGATAGCAACACATTAATATTCTCATTCTATTATTGTTTTATCCTTTGATAACTCCTGAAATAAATTACCTGCATGTAAGCCTTTATCCAGGCTCCAGTTTCATATAAATGTAAAAGTCTCTAGTTACTAGGAACATCTGTATATATTACTAATCTTTGTGACTGGAATTCGGAGCTGAACTGATGGTAGATCAGAAAGAAAGAAATTTCCAATTACTTATAGAAATAGGTGTTAATAATATTTGGTGTGCTGTAATGCAATTATTAAGACCTTTGCATGATATGGACTATAATAAGCCTCTGTTAGAAGAAAAGCTGAGTTATTCAATATATCAAGACGTTGATTGAAATGAGACTTTCTTAATCATAAGAATTCTTTTCCCATATCCCACTGAACTGGATACTTCTGTGTCTTTGAACTTTAAAAACAGAAAGTTACCAGAAATAAAACCACTATAGTAAGACATGTGTGAGCCAGATCCAAAGAGTAGGAAATGAATTGTACAAAGCTCTAGTTATGGCAATGATTTTGGTATAGATGCATTAAACTGACAGTAACTTTAAAAGAGCAGTTGCCACATCACAAACCCAGCCATGGATATTTCTTGAAGGAAAAAAAAATAATGAGGGGAATCCTTACAGATGGTACAGCTGTGAGCAATACCTAGTTCACTTTGAAAGGATAAGTGGCATGTATGAATATATGTGGATTCCTAGATTCCTGGTTGGGAAGGAATTGGGAGAATTAAAGGAAGGACAGAAAGGAGGTCTGCATAGAATGTTTACAAGTGGATCCATGTTTGCAGAGACAAGCCCCAAAAAGACAAGACGTGCTCAATAGTATCTGGCGAGAATGATTTTTCTTATAGATTTCTGTTGGCTTGATATTAGCACAGTGAGCCTGGGGATAAAATGAGCATAGTTGTAGGGACAGTCTGTGTGCATAAGTGTGAAAGCATAGATTAATCCAGATGCCTCTATCAGCATCAAAGACTATTATAGGAGCCTTTGTAATGGCACCTTCCCTCAATTAGACAAGCCAGTCTCTTGGTGGATGTTTGATTATATCAAACCTCTTCACCTCTCAATAAGGAACTTGCCGAAACTGTGATACACAAATGGATATTGCCTTTCATTTTGTCCTAAAAACTCTCACTGTTTTGGGGTTGGGGAAGGCTCATAACAATGGGATCTACTTGCCATATTGCGAATCCCATCATTAAACAGCAATAAATCATTCAGAATAAAGGCCTAGTGAAGAGAGAAGGAATGGACTAGTTTATGAATACTCTCCTTAAAGAAGCAGGCTACTTTCAGAACAACACATATACATCAAACCATTGACCAGAAGATGATTCTGGTTCCCAGTGTGTGGGATCAGGAATCCAGGAAGTAAAGGTATTCCATAAAGTGAAATACTATTACCATCCCTCAGTGAAGCCCACGTGCCAATCACATACTTAATTTGTACTTGGACTTAAGGTTCTGTTTTCCTGACGGGTGTTCCTCTGAAGGAAATGCATGCTATTTATTTACTGTGTATCGTGGGTGTCGGTTGTCAGCAACAAGAAAATGATTCCAATACATGCCTAAGTAATTGATCATGTTCAACAATAGGAGGTATGCTGTGAAACAAGAAAAATATTTGATAACCAAGGATTACTTGTACATAATTTGCTCATTTTATAACTAGTAAAAATGTTCACCAGGCAAATATAATAGTCACGATCAGCCAAAAGCACACTCAAAAGTCCGCAGAACTGAAGATCTTCAACCATCTTACTAGGCAAACAACCATACCATACAGAGCAAAGTAACCCAGATCACAAGGAATGGGTAATATATTTGTCTGCTTGGGCATCTGCATCAGAAGATTATAGGCTAGATGGTGTTAACAATAGAAACTCAATGCATATAGTTCTCAAGTATATGCTCAAAGTGCTTGCATGCTCACTTCTAGTGCGCACATCTTCCTGGCAGGAGGATGGCTGTTTCCTAATTGTATGCACATGTGCCCTCTACTTGGCTTCTCACTGGAGAGAAAAGGAGGATGGGTGGGGCGTATTTACAAGGAAAAGGAGAGAAGGAGAGAGAGATTAATTCTAGCAGTATTCTTATAAGGAATCTAATCCTGTCTGATCCTGACCTTATTGCCTTCTTTAAATTTCATAACTTCTATAAAATTATCTTTTAATATAATGATGTTTGAAGCTTACTGTTTTAACATATGAGTTTTCAGGGATGCAAGCAATGTGGGTAGTATAAAAGTGACAGAATGATTTCTAATATTTTCCTCAGGACTGACTATAGGAGGAAAGACTGGAGCTAGTTTCACTGACCAGCTTTAACAACTGGCTTCTGCTCTAAAGAGGATCCTATATTGGACTGGACAGCCTGTGAAGCAAAAGTGTTGGATAACATTTTTTATCTCTTGTGCACAGCTTTAGATATTCTTGGGTCAGTTTGGAGAACCAATTCAAAAGCCTCCGAGGATGACCTTCAGGGCCAGGCAACAGTTGTCTGTATCAGCGAGCAGTTTAATAATGCCACCTTGTACTGGCTTGCCCTCTTTCCTTTTTCATTTTCTCCTGTCCATCATTTCTGCATTCTAAGCACACCTTTAAATAGACTGCCCTGGCTGAAGAATTTGTTACTGAAGCTTTTGGTGGGGTAGGGGAGGAGGGCTTTGGTAAAGATCATTTTCGACAGGATCACATCGATTGAACGAATCGCTAACACATTGTGTGGACCAACAAGTATTTATGCGGTAAATAATGTTTTCAAGAAAAGCCATGTTACGTAGGACTTAGAGTTCTG
This sequence comes from Grammomys surdaster, assembly GCF_004785775.1. Taxonomy (NCBI): domain Eukaryota; kingdom Metazoa; phylum Chordata; class Mammalia; order Rodentia; family Muridae; genus Grammomys; species Grammomys surdaster. The sequence continues at coordinate 29,614,924 of NW_021604565.1, forward strand.
CTGGATCTTTCTCTGGGAACTTTCTTCTGTCCGAAACATTGCCAACAGAATTAAAAACTGTAAAACTGGGCTCAGGTTTTTGTTTCTTACTTTTAACACACCGAATAAGCTCCCCTGAGTTTCAGAAGAGAATAATGCAATTCAAACTCTCAAAAGTTTGCTTTCTGGGAATACAAGAAGAATACATTTCCCAGTTGCCATTGGATATAGTGAGAACTATAACTGACTTCCAATCACGCATATATGAGCAGAGGCAAATTATACAAGGCTAGGAATAAAAGTGTGTGCAACCCCACCTATCATCATATACACAGTGAGTAGTAGAGAATTTGAAGATGGAATGTTTTGAGCAGGAAGCAGCCAGTTCATATTTCAACACGCAGAAGACAATTTCCAGGGAATATCATCAAACCACTTTAGACATCACTTCAGTAAGCAGCTACCTTTGTGTTATGCTGTTGAGATACCAAGCTTTATTTTCATTTCGGTATGACTTAGCTTCTATGACTAATACATCCCAGAAGAGGTCAGATATTCCTATACATTTCTATGGGGCTCTGGACATAACCTATGCTAAATCAATAAATATTTAATCACAATGACTTAATCTCATTTTTTTTGCCTCCTTTAGTATAACTTCTTTTGACATAGACATAGAGATAGTACTACCTTAAAAACATACAGCATATTGTTTGCAGTAAAGGGTTAGAGTCATAACTAGCAAATGACTTTCTGAAACTAGTTTATTTTAAAGGGAGACTAGAAAAGATTGACACTAGGAAATGAAACAGGAAAAGCATTTAGCTTATGGTGTAGAGTTATAGGACAATAATGCTCAAAAATTATTGGTATTTTGATTGGCTAGAGAAAAGGATGTCTCTAAAATGTTTAACCATGGAACAATGTCAGGACCACTTTGGGAGCTGATAAATGGTTTATCATTACAGATCTCAGTTGGTTTCTGATTTAAAGACCATTTGTCCAAACTGTTTAATTAAGTAATCAAGTTCAAGGGAGTTGAAGAACTTGCCGAAAGCATGTCAACAACAGGACTCCAATTGAAATCAAATCTCCTGTCTCCGACATCACAATTTTATTACATCAAAATGTTAAAAGAGGCTAGGCAACCAGCACAGCAAAGGTGTACTGGATCTCAGTTCAAATCCTGGTAGCTTACAAGGTATAAGTGTTTTAGATTGACTCCTTAATCAAGTTCAAGAAATTAGTGAGGTTTCCTGGTTTTACAGAAACAAGATGTAATATTTTCATGAGCTAGTATGAGATGGTATATATCAACCCTGTGCCTTGTATTGTTATTATAACTATTATAATTTCAGTCAAATCAAAAGTAGCATTTCTTCTCCAATCTTATTACTTACATGTTCCACTTAGTAATCCTTAAAAGGTAAAATGGGACTATAAATTCCATAGGAAAATTCAGTTGAAGACAGCTAAATTTTAAAGTAGATATGTAAATATGTAACACAACAGTGTATTTCCAATCTAGGACTTTCTGTAAGGACATTTTTATGTGGGTAAATCCAACTAGCTGTAAATAGTAAATAGGATTTACTCAGGAACTAGTGTCTGAGCACAGACAGCATGTGAGAGTGGAAAGTCCCAGAACACAATTCCCCTCCTTAGGTTCCAACTCCCACAGATGTTTGCAACAGCGTTTTTCATTCATGATTCCTATGAAAATGAGTAATTAGGTAATTGCAATGCTATAGGGACAAGGAAGTCCTACTTGACGTAATTGTTAACAGACTACAGTATTTTTTTGTACTTCTTGCATTCAAATTCAGTCTAATTTTGGCTCCATGATGGATCAGAGATTTGACTGTACTTAGGGAGACACACTTCTGGTGCCTAGGCAGTGGGATAAACATTCAGGGACCCCTGAGTTTTCAAGCTTCTCGGGACCATGGTGAGCAGTTCAAGGGTGAATAAAGGCAAGACTGGGTATTAACCCATATCACCTGACATACTTAGATACGAAGTCCTGACTATGCCTTTTAATATGAGTGTGCTGCAGATGCAGTTACACAAAACTTCTGAGCCTCAGTTTGTTCTCATATAAATGAAAGGTAATGAATGTCTCCTATGGACATTGAATTATTACAATGATTGAGAATATAAGATCATGCATGTAATCTACCACAATTGCTGGCATGTAATATGTATTATCCCCCCCGTCCTTTCTTTCACCAATTAACAAATCAGTCTAGATAATTTATTATGTATTTACTTGCAGTTCTTGAAGTCAAACACACAGACATTATGAGTTTCCACCAGTGAGCAGGCAATGCCTTTTGTAACTAAGAACATGTGTTTGCAAAGAATGGTCCATGGTATTTCCTCTTTGAAGTTTACTCTAATAACACCACAACAAGCACAGATATTGACAGAGGTAAAAGGGACTGTAGATCCAGACCTTCCCATTATGTCAGACACTCCTGAGGAGATGTTATGGGCACTTAGAATGAAGCCTATAGAAGGGAAGATTCATCAGACACAGTGGAAATGGGGCCTAGTTTTTACTTCTTGTTCCATTCTTTTGGGAAGCTGAGTCAGTTGATGTACTTTGATGTACTCTTCTGTAGGTTAATAACTAATGTCACCTTTAAAAGACAGCCTTTTGTACTCAATGATAAAAGCTACTTTTAGCCTTACTCCGAGAACAATCTTTTTGTCATGAGAAGCATTGAATTCAGAGACTCATACCTCTACAAGCTACATAGAGTAAGTGCTGGTTGGGGAATCGGCCTTAAATAAGACATTTGTATACTCATCTCTAAAGCTTTGGGGACACTCAGGAAGAGGGAGAAGGACTACCTAAGAGCTGTAGGATATAGAGTAAGAAATGTGATTACTCTAGCTACCTGTATTGAGTGGCACAAGACTAACCTAATTAAGACACAGACGGAAGAAAGTTCTCATGGGGGGCCCTACTATTTACTGTTAGCTATTAATAGTCTTTAGTTGTATACTCACTGAAGATCCCATCAGGTTCTAATGGATACCCATCCGTCCATGTTCACATAGATTTCTTTGCTTAAACTCAATGCCCCCTCCCACATAAACATGAAAAAGATGTAGATAAGAGACATATATAGACTATATGGAGCACAGCAGACATTGGTAGAAAGGAGATCAGATACGATATAACAGGGTTGAAAGTGGTCAGTATGCACATATATAGTCATCAAAGAACACTGTATTATAATTTTATTACATTTATTTATTTATTATATATCTTAAGGTTGCTATAGCAGTGATGGAACATAGTGACCATAAACAACTTGGGGAGAGGAAAGAGTTTATTTTATTCACAGTTATGTGTAACAGTTCATCAACAAAAGCAATGAGGATAGAAACACATGTGGAGCAGGAACCTGGAGTCAGAAGCTGATAGAGGCCATGGCTTGCTCAGCCTGTTTCCTTGTATAACTCAGTACCACCAGCCCAGTGATGGCATCATTGATTAGACCTATTCCCTTTAATCACACACACACACACACACACACACACACACACAAAAACCTCCATACGATTTGGCCAGATCTTATGGATGCATTTTCTCCATTGAGGCCTCCTTCTCTCTAATGACACTAGATTGTGTCAAGATGACATAAAACTAACCAGTTCATTATGTGTAGGTATGAGTGTGAGCACTTAAACTATGACCTACATATGGTGAGCAGAAGGTTCTCTCTTTCAACTATGTGGACCTTGGTAATTGAACTCACTTCATCAGAGTTGGAGACAATTACCTTTATAACACTGAGCCATCTCATCAGCCCCAATTGAACAAATTCAACTAATAAAAAGTTATCCTCATTTTCCAAGGACTTTCTCTTTGAAATACTTTCTAGAATTCAACTGTCATTTGTGATTTTAAAAGGCAATTTCTGCTCAATGATCAATTTACCTAGTTTGTACTTCTTCATACTGTTTGAAATAGTTAAAATAATAAATAATATTACATAGCTATGAACACTAGGAGCTACAGTAATGACCTTCATAGGAAGACACGTCAATTGGTACAGTAGTGGCATAAATGTCATGGGTATAATCAGCCACTTTCAGATTGGATTTAAGGCCCACTTCACAGGAGAAAATGTGTGTGGGTACCATAAATCTGGCTAAGAACTCATGGGTAGGAAACTAAAATATTTCAAGGAAGAGTCAACTACTATCATTTTGCTACAAGGACATAATATCAAACTTTTTAAACTCTTCCCTTTCTAACCATATAGTAGTATAACTTTCAAACCACACCAGAGAAGATTCTTGGAGCAAGCGGATGTAGTTACTGCAGAAACTCACAAGTAAACAAGGTACAGAAAGTCAGACTCTGTGGAGTGCTCAACCATAAATGGGACTTTCATATTACCTCTTTTCCCACAAGTTTCTGAAACATTGTGGAAGTGGGTCCAGAAAAATTGTAAAAGCCAGACCCTCAACCTCCAACTGAGATTATGTTTAGACTTGCTAATTTTAGATTACTTTCCACAAAACTCAGCATCTCTTCAAAACATATACATTGTTATTCATATCATTTTAATAATTATATAAGAATCTAACATCATTTCTTATTATGATATTTGTTTGTTTGTTTGTTTTGAGACAAGTCTCTGTATGCAATCCTGGCTGGCATTGACTTTGCTATATTAGCAGAATTGCCTCAAACTCACAGAGATCTGTCTGCTTTTGCCTCCCAAGCATTGGGACTAAGGGCGTGTGCTTCCATGCCAGACATTCTGATTCTTGAACACATAAACATCGTATATTTGACTGTCTCTGCAGAGTAACACACGTTCTGGTCCAGAGGTGGACTAGGTACTAAAACAAATTTCATGAGTTGAGTGTTAATTGCTTTTCAAGAAGGTTAATTCTGTGGAAAGCATCCTAGAGAACAGTAAAGTCATAGAGGTGGTGAGCTGCTCTCTGAGTTGTTTCTTGTTCCTAAAGTGCAAATAGTTTACTTCGTGGCCATTGGGATGTTTCAAAACCATTAGTATTCCAGGAGGTGACAAACATCTCAAAAGTTGTTCCTGATCACTGACCTCCTGTACTTTACTTGGAATTAAGCTCAGCCTATATTTCCTATACACTTCCTCAATTCCCTGTAGACACAGAAAGAAATTGCTTCCACATAGCCATCTTGCTGGAAGACCTTGACTAAGATTGTCCTGAAGAAGAAATTATTCTTCACCCCTGGGGTCACTTGGTAGCTAAAACAGACTTTTTCTTTTTCGTTTAATCTGTTCTACTTCACTGACTCCTTTTGTGTGTGTTCTTAAAGCTATTGCTTTACTTACTTTGATGGTTCCTTAACTAATTGAAGACAACAGTGAGTTCTCTCTTCCTTGACTCTTTTGGATGTTTCCACTACCCCATCAGACAGCTCAGCTTTGAAATATTCAGTTAGAGAAACTTTTTTTTAAAAGTTACTACTTTCTATAGGGCTGTTAAAAGTTTGCACATGGGGCTAAAATATACAGAATACGGTGATAAGAGCTTTGCCTTGTAGGAATGTTATTTTTTATTTTTGATAGAATAACTCCTAATAGCAAAATAATCAATATATCTTGTGACTTAAGTTATATGTCTGTGTGTAGGGTGATTGATGAGTAAGAGGCATTTTTTAATCTAAGGAAAGTACCTGTGTATGAAGTTAAATAGAAGCTGAAAAATTCAAATCAGACATAAATATTACTGTGGAGAAAGAAATCATTGATTTCAAACCAAAGTCATTGACTTCAGCTCATTTTTTTCTGGACATTGGAGTGATTTGTTTCTGGCCCCATGGTTAGGAAATGCATTTCAATTCTTTCCCAGGTGTGCTCATGTGTGTGTACACACGCAGTTGCATAGCCCATAGATGAGGGAGGCCTTTCATCACCAGCTTCAGTATCAATGAAGCTTCATCCTCTTCCATCCCACACTCACCATGTCAAACATATTTGGCAACACATTCTTAAAAATCATTTTGCTATATAAAGGTTTCATGTGTAGATACATATTTTAAGGGAAGGGAAGGTCTCTGTCATCTTCCTCATATGCATTGGTATTCCTACCCAACAAGTTCCCAGGGCTCAGGGTTTTCCAGTCGTCTATGTTTAGAATGTTGTGTAATGAGTCATCGTGTCCACCTGTAAGTGTCATAAACAGATGATATAAATATGCCTGCATAGTGTGACTCAGAAAACATCTCCAGTTTTAGCTTTAGTTCAAACAATGTTCATGGTTCCAAGAAACTTGTGGCTTGCAACTTCAGGGTGAGTGGGAAGTGAATACCGGAAAACTTAAAGCCAGCGTTCCCTGTCTGTCAGTCCAGCTGTAGTAAAGGAGTCTGTGAGAAGGTGAAGTGGAGGAGGGATGACAGGAAAACCTCTTTTCCATGTACTCTTGAAGCCGATCATTTTAAATATGCTCCCTCAAATTTGCGTTTGGATGCTATGGGAGTGGGTGGCTCCATTCAAGCTCGGCCCTCTTCCTGGAATGTCTGTCTTCACTTCCACGCCACTGTTCTTTTCTGACTATCTATTATCATCCACCAGGTATGAGCCTAAAAGTCCTCTCTGAAAGAAAAATTCTTCCAGATCTCAGCCCAGATGAGAGCTGTCTTTATCCACTAACTTAGATTTTTAATGTACTCTGTGTCCCCTTCCCATTCTGAAGTAAGAATCTGCTAAAGCAGTAATCTGATTGGACATTACATTTGCTATTTAGTGAGCACTGTTTATTTGAATATTTGAATAGACAAACAATAAATAAAGCTAAGCAGCCCTGTTAAAAGTTTAAGGCGTAGATGTCTGGTTTCCCTCCCACTGCTGAGTCAGTCTTTCTATGTAGCCTAGTCTGGCTGTGAATGTACATCCTCCTACCTCCACTTTCTGCCTACTGGGATTGCAACATCATGACTAGTTTATCTGGCTTCTTATAGAGTTATGAAGATTGACAAATCAACAAATAAATTGAACAGACACTTTTCAAATAGAGAAATACAAAGAACCCATGAATACATGACAAATGTTGAACATCTGTAGCTAGAAGGGAAATGTAAATCAAGGTATATTAAGAATCTATCTCATTCCAGTCACAGTAGCTATAAGGAAAACGGAAGCCAAAAAAATATAGGCAAATACATTGACGGGTTAGTTATAACATTGTTGACAGGAACACAAATTAGTACAAAACTATGAAAATCAGCATGGAGGTTACACAACAAACTAAAATCAAAGTACTACATAATCCATCTGTACCATGAGTGTTTTGTATCCAAAGTAATCAAAGGGAACATTCAATAGAGAATTATTGTAGCCCTAGTAACTATAGCAAATTGGTAGAATCAGAAGAGGTACACATCAAAGAAGAAAAATATGGTCTAAACATAACAGAGTTACGATTATTCAGCAATAAGGAACAAAATCATCTTCAGGGAAATGGATGGGACTAGACAGTACTATGCTAAACAAACAAAGCTCAATAAAAGTAGCATGCGTTTTTATGCACATGAGGAATCTCTAAGGTAAGGAGACCTGTAGAAAGTGGAGAGGGAAATAAAACAGGGTATTATGGTGGATATGATGAAATGCCATTTTATGTATATATAAAAACATCACAATGAAGTTTATTTTGTTCAATTAATATGCAATAACTTCAGGATAAAAACTGACTTTTGAGAAAAAATCTACATAGACTTATTTTTCTTGATTGAGTTATGTATTTACTTTACATCCAGATCGTAGCTTCCACTCCTTTCTCTTCTCCTAGTCCTTCCCTCTCATCCCCCACCTACCTCTCCTTTCCTACTAAGAAAAAGGGATGCCTCCTACAGATATCAACCAGCCTTGGTATATCAAACTGCAATAAGGCTAGGCACATTTTCTTCTATTGATGCTAGAGAAGGCGGCCGATTTGATTTAGGGTGCTTCATTCATTTCTGAGGGTATCTCTCATAAGACTCAAACCATGCCTCTTTTCCTTTTGGGGGTCCTGTGTGATTTCTCCAGGCAGACGGTAACTTTCTTGACTCAAACCGTGAAGAACTCAGCTGTAGCACTGTTCACACTATTCTCTCCTTCGATCCTGCCTTTCTAGGTCGCTTGCTCCTGAAGATCATAAACCAGATCTTCTCATCTTCTGCCTCCTCTGCTTTTCTTAGGAAGTTGGCAAGATGTTTAGCACAGGGGAAACACATGTACTTTCTAAAAGATTGAGATGGTGGTGGAAAAATAGAGCAGCTATTCATTTAAGCAACATCTAACATATATTTATTGAAACCCCAACTATTTACCAGGTACTGTTTTGTTGCTTAGCGTTGTTCACCAATAAAATATTTTTCCATCAAACAAACATTTTAGAAGTTTTAGCTTTTCCAAGAACTACATAAACACCTTCCAGGTTTGCTTTGTAACTGTGGTTACCTAAGAAGTGAGCACAGATGATGGAAGCCATTGCTGAACTCGAAGGGTTGTATTCTAAGATTGTGATTAAGAATCCAGTTCTTCTCCTTGTGAATTAGATGACCTCATACCCTGAAAAAGTATGTCCAGTAAGGGAAACACAGATAGTAGCTAAGTGAGCAAATAATTTCTTTGTTTGCCTAGTGTTACCGAAGGCACACATATGTGTATGAAGGTTCTGGTTCTTGTGCTTTATCCTGAAAGCTAATGTCCTGGACAATATTGAACCAATTCTTTAGATTGTATTAAATTAAACTTCATCTTCTAAAAAGTACCCAGTCCTATTTTTTTAAGAAAATAATTCCCATTTTATTATATTTAAATTATTCTAAAATAGATTTTATGCATATTTGTTTTTAAATCCCATGCTGTGTCATCTCTGTCTTTTTAACAATGCTACTTTAGTTGATGAATGGTTAAACAGCAAGGACTTGTTCCATGCCAGCCATTTTGACTTTGAGGATGGTGCTTGGCATATCCTCAAACATATCCTCAAATCGGCAAAAGAGGCCGATTACTATTCACTGGCAGACTTTAGTTGTGATCCAGGAACCAAACTTTGAAGGAATAAACCTTCAAAGTTAGTTGGAAAACCTATAAACTTTTGAGAGGTAGAATTTTATGCCTTATGCTATACCAATTTTGGAAGTGGCCTCTGTTTAAACCCTCAGCACTCAGCCCATTTGTATTATTTTGTGAAAAGGCAGGAGGCAACTTTTTATTCTTTGAGCCCATGAAGAGGACATGTATCAAATTATTTTCAGATTTATACTGATAGGACTTAATACTCCTTAAAGGGCTGTGAAGCACTGCAGACTTCATAAACAGGTCTTCACATTCATCATTGAACTTTCCTCCTTGAAGATGAACTACAGCAGCAATTATGTGCCAGATAGGAGCTCTGTAATATAGTTTAAGGGCAGGGAATGAATGTCCTCTAAACTAAAGCAATAGGAGTGTGGAGGAATTAGTTCTGATGGATCTGATAGAGGCTGAAGACTTTCCTCAGGAGGAAACACATTAGTTAATTCTGTGTGCATGCATGGGGTGAATGCATGTGTGTGTGTGTGTGTGTGTGTGTGTGTGTGTGTGTGTGTGTGTATGCGTGCATGCTTGAGTGCGTGGATGCGAGCATGCATGGTGCCAGTGTGCATCAGGGACTTCCTAGATCCAGCTTCCCAGAGCTGGAATTAAAAACATATGCCACCATGTCCAGCTTTTTTTGTGTGAGTTGTGAAACTGAACTCAAGTCCCAGTGCTTGCATACCACTTTACTGACTGAGCCATCTCCCAATATGCTAGACGGAATTTAATTATGGAGAACGTGTAGTTTAGGTTAGGGTGTTTACTGAGCAACCCCAGGTTTTTGTTGTTCCCAGAGAGAACAATCTTTATCAAGATTATTAAGTATGACAATATCCACTTATGAACCATCATTGCTTCCTGAATGCAAAGCCTGCCACAAGAAGAAACATGCTTAGATGTCACCATAGCAATGTGACTAGAATGAAATTCTGTAACTAGTTTTGAGTCTGGCTCTGACATTTATCAGCAGTCTAGAGTAGGAAAGTTAATTAACCTTGAAGAGAAATGTGCTTCACTACACTGTAGCAACCAACATGAAATTTGGACTATTTTGTGAATGCTACAGAGGTCAATGCATGTAAAACACGTTGGCCAGCTGAAAGGCAGTCACTATCTATATTAGGTCATGTCATCATTACCTCCAAAGCTGGCTGTGGGGGCTAAAGCTGACTGGACCATTCCCTGGCTGATATCCCTTCCTCCAGCAATCACTGAACTCAAAATGCCAAGATTTCTCTCACCTCTCCCAGCAATATCTAAGTATAATATCTTGATACTTCAGACAAAAAAAATAGAAGCTGTAACTGTCAGGACTGGGATAGAGCTGTCACAAGTAAATTAAATGTGCTACACGAATTGTGATGTGAATTTAACCCACTATCCAGAATGGCCCTTTGTAAATGCATCGGGTCATGTAATACTTCTACTAAAACCCTTCAGAGGCATGCATTTAACTTGAAGTAAGTGGTGAATATTCACAAGGCCCTCAGCATCCTACTCCTCCTGCTCCCCTGAGATCAGCCTCTAGGTCCTCGCTTCATCCTTTCACCCAGAGAATTCCACTTGCCTAAGACATCTTCCCCTGCTGCTACAAAAGACAACAGTGATTTCTTTCAGATAAATGCATGGTCTATACTTCCATGTTCAAGTCTTTACTTGATTAAATAGAGGCTCTGATTAAAGCTCACTCTGTCCACACACTAATTGCCCTCAATTCTGTTTACTAGTCTTGCTTGTCCTGCTTCACTGGTTTTTTTTTTCTTTTACCTGAAGCTCTTATCCCATTAAATATTCAGTTTAACTTTCTATACTTACTATCCAGTACCCACATACCTTTTTCATTCATATATTTCCTTCTCACAGCAAGTAGACAAATGCTACTAGCTCATCTCAATGTTTCTGAAGGGTCAAAGCTTCAACCAGAACCCACAAGGAAACATAAAAATCCTAGGACAGAATACTTTTTAAATGAAGAAGTCACGGGTGCTTCAGAAAACGCTGATACAAGAGAATGTAATTGCTCGAACTAAAGCTAATTCTAAAGACTTGTTTTTCCATCTAGTTCCTAACCTCATTAACACACTAATTATTTGTCTTTGCTAATCCTCTGTACCTTCAGTGAAAATTTGGAAAACATTCTGATTTTTAAACTGTAGCTATGTTGAAAGAGTGGATAACATTTAATGAAACTGCACAATCATATTATTTTTGCTAGAATTTTTAATTTGATCATTAAATCTCTCAGAAAAAAAAACATTGCATTCTAAATTTAATTTTCAATCAACCCACTTAATGTCAACATATTCTGTGGGAACTATGATTGCAATCATTTGAAATCAGGGATAGATTCATAACCGACCACAGCAGGATTCGTGTTGCTCTTTATGTTTTGGAAAGATGTGTACCAACCTTGTCCATCAGCTTCATTGTATAGAGCTAGGCACTGTGAGCCAAAACCTCATATGGCAGTAAACTCCATCCAGTTGATTTGACTTGCCAAAACATGTTTACATACTAATTTGAAAAGAGCCAGTAGGTAAAATGTGTGTTAGTACAGTTTAGGAATGGCATTGATTTGTCTATTGGAGCATTCAATCCTTCATTCTAAGAAAATTATTATGTATACATGCATGTGGTTTTGATAAAATCCAAAGTTTGTAAGCACCAAATCTTCATTTCCTACCCACCTTTGGTTTGAGGACTTTGGTCTTACTTTGATGAAGAAAAACTACAATGTTTTGGAAAATGAAATTGAAATAAAATATTAGAAATTATAACTATTCTAGAAATATCCCTGGTAATAGAGTTTAGCAGTTTTCTCTCTAACAGTGGAGTCTATCACAGAGCCTTTGTTTTGGATGGCCTCAGACAGAAATGGCTGTGTGAAGCAACTAAGCATGCTGATGTTGACTGGTAGCTTTCCCCAAATTAAAATATTTCCTCCAGAAGTCAAGAGGGGCCTCATGGGACATATAAGATAAAGGAATATCATATGCATGGAAAAGCAAGAACATACAGGATACTTGAAGACCCCTCCTCAATTTTCAGAATCAGTAAACAGTTGCTGGTAGAAGAGGCAGAAGAGTACAGAGAGATGTTCTTAGGACTGAAGATACAAAATTTACCAAATAATAACTCTTATATTATTCTTTATTACCCCACAAGAAGCCAGGGCAAGATAATCCACATGGAATTCCCACTATCTGGTTACAGTGAGTTGGTAATGTGCATGGATCATGACTAAGAAAAGGTGCTGCTTCCTGTAAAAGAGTCCATGAGTTCCTATAATAAGTATTCATGTCTACACAGTACCATTTTCAGAGCACAGACTGTACTTCAATCTCCAGGGTCTCTTCTTTGAAGAATTGTGGAAATTGACTGCAAGGTCATACATTTGATCTTCTCTTTCCAAAGCTAAATGGAGAGAAAGTGATACTGGAGTATCTGGCAATTCAATCTACTGAGTGGAAAATCTGAAATGTTCTAGTCTTCAACATTTGATTTCAGACTTAACCACAGAGATTATTTTTTTAAGCTTTAGCTGCTACAGCCTCTATTACATAGTGCCTGGTTACTACTCTCTTCTGAGAATAAATAAGCACAGGGGGAAGCGCGCATCTCAAGCGTGGATTCTGTGCCCTGTGGGTTTGTGGGAGAAAAATTTCAGTGGTTAATCTGTGGAGGCACCCACCTCTGAGGCCCTAGGTAAAGAACTTCATATCTGAAGCAGTTCCTGGTGTTCACAGCATGATGAGAGGCCAAGCTTGAGAAAAGCATCACCTTTCCTAAAGTCTAATGTGTGAACTCTAGACACAAAATAACTAAGCATAAATCTTGGCCACATCAAAGTATGGGTTGTGAAAATTCACTGGGTCACCTGTAGATGTTGGCTAGGAAGAACACATGATATGCACAGGTGTTTACTCATTGTTTAAGACCACAGACCATATTAGGTAGGATTTCTACTTATATAGACAGTTACTCCCTTCTCTCTAGCCTCACCTTCGCTTCTCTCTGGTATATGGCACCACTGTTTGCATTGTATTGTGCCAGAAGAATTCACTTGAGTGTCTCAAGTCATTCCATCCTCAAAATCCATTGATAACTTTGTAGACTTTATGTCATCTAATAATCCCTCACAACTTGATGTGGTTGACTGGTTCCTGCTTCTTCAACCCCACTCCTTTTTTTTTTTTTGATTTGGGCATTACCTGGTTCCATATTTCAATGTTCTTCATTTCATGCAAAGTTTATTAAATGATAATAGCATGATTATCATGAGAAACTACAAAAGAGATAAGTGATCACACTTGTCAATTTGTGAATAACTTTTGCAGCCCTGGGGTTCTCTTTATTACTATTATTATTTTACTCATTCACTTTACATCCTGCTCAACTACTCCCTCCCTGTCAGATTTCCCACACTCCTTCACCCGTCCCCTCTCTCTTTCTCCTCCAAGATTCAAGCCTCCTCACTTGGGCCTTCCTTTTTGTTTAGCTTCTTTAGGTCTGTGGAGTGTAGAATGTTAGCTGTATTTTATGGCTAATATCCACTTATAAGTGAGTACATACTGTGCATGTTCACTCAGGACTGGACTTCCTCACTCAGTATGATATTCTCAAGTTCCATGCAAACTTCACAATGTCTTTCTTTTTAATAGCTGAATAATATTCCATTTTGTAGTCATACCACATTTTCTCTCTCTCTCTCTCTCTCTCTCTCTCTCTCTCTCTCTCTCTCTCTTTCTTTCTTTTTGTTCATCAGTCTTGTTTTGAAATGTTTTTATTAGATATTTTTATTTGCATTTCAAATGTTATCCACTTTCCTGTTTCCCCTTCAAAAACCCTTTTCCCATTCTCCTTCCCTCTGCTTCTATGAGAGTGTTCCCCCACCCACCCACCTACTCCCTCTTCCCTATCTTGACATTCCCCTACACTTGGGCATCGACCCATCACAGGATCAAGGGCCTCTCCTCCCACTGATGCCCAACAAGGCCATCCTCTGCTACATATGCAACTGGAGCCATGGGTCACTCCATGTGTACTCTTTGGTTGGTGGTTTAGTTCCTAGGAGCTTTGGGGTGGTCTGGTTGGTTGATATTGTTCCTCCTATGGAGCTGCAAACCCCATTCAGTTCCTTCAGTCCTTTTTCTAACTCCTCCATTGTGTATCCCATGCTCAGTCCCATGGTTGACTGTAAGCATCTTCCTCTGTATTTGTTAGGCTCTGGCAGAGCCTCTCAGAAGACAGCTATATCAGGCTCCTTTTAACAAGCACTTCTTGGGATCCACAATAGTGTCTGGGTTTGGTAACCATATGTGGGATGGATCCCCAGATGGGATGGTCTCTGGAAGGCCTTTCCTTCCGTCTCTGCTCCACACTTTATCTCTGTTTCTCCTCCCGTGGGTATTTTCCTTCCTCTTCTAAGAATGATCAAAGTAGCCACACTTTGGTCTTCCTTCTTCATGAGCTTCATGTGGTTTGTGAACTGTATCTTGGGTATTCTGAGCTTTTGTGCTAATATCCACCATGGTGTTCTTTTGTGATTGAGATACCTCACTCAGAATGATATTTTCTAGTTCCATCCATTTGCCTAAGAATTTCATGAATTTATTGTTTCTAATAGCTGAGTAGTACTCCATTGTGTAAATTATCACATGTTCTGTGTCCATTCCTCTGTTGAAGGACATCTGGATTTTTTCCAGCTTCTGGTTATTATAAATAAGGCTGCTATGAACACATTGGAGTATGTGTCCTTGTTATATGTAGGAGTATCTTTTGGGTATATGCTCAGGAATGGTATAGCTGGGTCCTTAGATAATGCTATGTCCAATTTTCTGAGGAGCTGCCAAACTGATTTCCAAAGTGGTTGTACCAGCTTGCAATCCTACCAACAATGGAGGAGTGTTCCTCTTTCTCCATGACTTTGCCAGCATCTGCTGTCACCTGAGTATTTGATCTTAACCATTCTGACTTGTGTGAAGTAGAATCTCGGGGTTGTTTTGATTTACATTAGAGCCTAGAGCACATGGTCACAGGGGAAAATTTCCAGAACAGAATACCAATGGTTTATGCTCTAAGATCAAGAATTAACAAGTGGGACCTCATAAAATTCCAAAGCTTCTATAAGGCAAAAGACACTGTAAATAAGACAAAAGTGCAACCAACAGATTTGGAAAAGATCTTTACCAATTCTATAATTGATAGAGAACTAACATCAAATATATACAAAGAACTCAAGAAGTTAGACTCCAAAGGACTAAATAACCCTATTAAAAATGGGGTACAGAACTAAACAAGTAATTCTCAACTGAGGAATAATGAATTTCTAATAAGTACCTAAAGAAATGTTCAACATCCTTAGTACGACATATTCTTTATCCATTCAGTTGAGGGACATCTAAGTGGCTTCAAGTTTCTGGATATTACGAATAAAGCTGCTATGAACATATTTGAGCAAATGTCTTTGTGGGATGTTGAAGCATCTTTTGGGTATATGCCCAGGAGTGCTATAGATGGTTCTTGAGGTAGAACTATTCTGCCTTAGGGTTTTCTGTATGGGGAAGCTATATAGAAAGGTTTTATAGCTATGGCTGTTATTATCAATTTATCTGTGTTCACTTAGAGGCTGTTCAGGAAAGAAACAGTTTATTAAATGAACATTGACTTAGAGGAAGTTTATTAAGGAATAGCCTTTTTAAAAATGTTTTACTTGTTACTGAAAAGTTTTATATTTAAAAGTTTTAATTGCTCCCCTACCTGCTTCAGATCACCATGATGAATGAGCCTTATGGAAGGAAGGAAGCTTGAATAAAAAAAGATAAGTGTGCTGTGTACTCTCAACCAAACCAGCCTCGCTGAGTTATCTGCAACTGAAAAGAAGAGATGAACTTTTTGAACTTTGTGGACATTTTCAACGATCAGTCATTGGCTATAGGGCTTCTCTGGGAAGGGTAGAATGAGTTTGGGTAATGTGCAGGTCCCTTAATGGGACTGAGAGCTGAGTGTTGCCAAAGGGTAGTATTACCAGCCACAAAGGAATATTTTTCTGATCCTAAAGGGAAAGGAGAATGTCACCATTACTATTACCATAGCTCTGTGTCCTTAGAAGAATTAGTCTCCCTGTACTTTGCTTTGAACTTTTAAAATAGGGACAGTGACAGCATATTTATCACAGAAACTAGAGCCAGGAAGCTCATTTTGGAGGCCACCAGGATCTAGGTAATTGGGGTTTCATTCTCTGAATCTTTATCTTCATTCACTAACTCTTTATTTTTTGAAGACATTATTATGTATGTTGTTATATGTACATATTATACATATATATTTTTATATATGTATAGGTAATATGTGTATGTTATAAAAAGTATGCTATTTTATATGCTACTATATGTTATGATTTATGAGAATAAGGACCACAGGTGTCACGACAATGTCCATACAAAGATTTAAAAAAGAAGTTCCATAAATGTAAAGGAGCCTACAGAAGGAAGCTTCTCTGTTGTTCTTCTTTCAGGGTGGAAAAGTTTTGAATCACAAAAGTGAACATCTCACTAAATACCAATCAGAGCCCAATTCATGTTCTTTAGATTGTACCAGTCCTGAGGGCAATTGTAATGAAATAAAAATGCTTTGTATTTCTCAGGAACATCTAATCTAGCTAAAGAAAACAACTTCATGTAGTGATTACAAGTGAAGAATAAAGACTGACTATAAGATTGTTGTGTTTCTAGCCCTCTCAATTAAACATTATTCATGCCCTTGTTGATGGATTGGAAGGCTTTATGCATTCCTTTGTTCCAAACAGACCTATGTAAATATATATCCAGCAATAGGAGTTAACCAGGGAGTCCACTAATGTAGTAACTGAAAAAAATCAGAGTTATACTATACTATTTATTATATTATATTATATTATATTATATTATATTATATTATATTATATTATATTATATTTATCATATTATATTATATTATATCATATTGTATGTATGGTTTACATGGTAGAAATATACTCATATTCATATTCTTCGGCCTGAACCTTTGTGGAATCCAAATCCCTTTTAGACAACCAGTTGTTTAAAGTCATTCATTCATCTTCTTGTTAACAGTTTAGACAAGAAGTTATGAAATATGTAGAAGTGTAAGACCATATAGCTGCAGTCTTTTGTAATAAGACTTTTAAATACTGTAGGCATCTAATTAATGAGCATAATTCTTTTACTTCAATAGAAATGTATTGTAATATTAGAAGTAGTACACAAGTTATTACTAGATTTGATGTATCAGCAATGCCCCAATTATTGAAGGACATCTCAAATGTTTTTAAGCTAAATATCTGTGCATGCATTCTACAGTATAAAATATGTTGGAAGTTTGCAGCGTTTTCTTTTATAGCTGGTTCTAGTGTTGCCTAACTGTGTGACCATAAATAGAATACCTCTATACCTCAGTTTTAATTGTTAAGATAGATGTAATCTTAGAGACATTTCCCTGGGGTTGTTGAGAGGTTTGTGTGAGTAAATATACACAATAATTTAGAAAAATAATGCACATATAAACACTGTGTGCTATTATTTTTGAAGTAGTTAATTTAATAAAATTTCCCACCCTTCAGAAAAATTGAATATGAAAAGAAACACCTATGAATTGAATGAATCCTATTTCATGTTACAGATAATGACTACCCTACCCCTTACCTATAATTCTGAGCTATTATAAAGAAAAAGAAATTATAATTACTTATCTTATATATTATTGGAATATTTTAAATTTTCACTGGTGGCTTCAAGATAGAAGGATGGGTAGAAATTCCAAGAGAGTGTCACACTCTATCATAACATCAGATGCAAACCATATGCAAACCAAAACCAGTGTAGTTTTTGGAAAAAAAACACATAAGATCATGACAATGTTGGGTAATATTTCAAGCCAGATTAAAGGACTCTGGCATTGTGCTTGCTCACACCCTATTTTATGGTTATAAGAATATAGTATCCCATCAAGGTTTCATAGGACTTCCTCCAAAATTCTGTCTCTGAAACATGTAGACAAAAAGAAAGAGCCTTTACCAACAAATAGTGATCAATTTTTGATCACAAGAGGATGGAAGATCCTTATTCATAATAAAATAGAGTGGTTGAGCACACACTGCTTGTCAAGTATTATAAAAACACAGGAGTACCAATAATGAACACATCAAACTTCTGGCCAAGAAAATTATAGTTGATGAAGGAACAAGGCAACTAGATGCAAGTCAGAGATGCAGGAAGTGAGAAAAGGTTGGTGTTGGACTAAGAGATAATCATCCTCACATGACAGAGTCTGGCTGAGTGTTAAAGGATGGGTAGACGGTAGTCACTGAACAAGCCAGTATCATGAAAAGAGAGTTCTATTTCTGACTGAAGTAACTCTGCGGATGAGCCTTGAGAGTGATCTCTGGTGTGAGACAGGCTGTTGAAAGGGTACAGCAGGAAGAGTGAAGGATAAGAGCCTGTCCAAAGTGACATTTTATTCCTCCTATCAGAATGCAAAAATTTACCCTAGTTGGCTAGACTTGCCCTTTCTTGACTATTTAAGAAGCCAGTTTGGGATAAAGACAAATAGGAGAGAGTTCTTTATCAGTTTTTATTATTTTGCCTACACAGAATTTAACTTCTAATGAAAATGGAACATTCATAGAGGATAAATACAGCTTTTATACTTCATAATCACTTGTTAGAGATTAAGACAATCACTGGGGTTGCAACTGGAGAGATGGGTCATTGGTTAAGAGCACTGGATACTCTTCCAGAGGTCCTAAGTTCAAATCCTAGCACCCACATGACAGTTTACAGACATCTATAACTCCAATTTCAGTGCATTTGATGATTTCTTCTAGCCTCATTGGGTAATGTGGTGTACAGATATACATGTAGGGAAAATACTCATGTACATAAAAACACAAAATAAGAAATGTTTTTTAAAATGTAAAAGATTATATTAGAAACAACTTATACTACTTTGATACATTCTGTGTAACAAGTAGGTGACTAAGTTCCTCACAGACATTTTTTAATTTCAGCCTCACATCATAGTATACAAGGTAAGCTCTGTATTCCCCTTCCATTGTTTTATACATGGTGAGGCAGCAACTTAGGGAAGTTGCTTCCCCACTATTCAGAGAATATCCAGGACTTTGCATAGAGCCCTGACATATGCAAAGAACTAAGCGTTGTGAGTTCATAAACCTAGCTGAGAGTCCTAACTCAGCTCATCATTGACAAGGCAATGGCCACATCATTTGTCTTCATCTGTAAGTTATGACCTGAGGTGTAAGATGCTAGGGGTAGGAATCATTAAGAAGTTCAAACTGAAGTTTCTTGGGGCCTCTTCAAACTTAGATCCTTTATTGCTTTGATTGTGCCTAGAAGCTTCACTCTGGTGCTGACTTCTGGCAAGAAGGGATGAGGTAACTGATCCAGAGAAGATACTGGGAAGCTAAACAATCCTAATAGGAAGGTAAAAGATATCAGACTGATATGGCCACTGCTTTGATACACATCTCTCAGAGGGACTCTCTGAGTTCGGCCGACTGTGCTTTAGGACTCGTCTTTAGAAAAAGGAGTGAGAACAGTTCATCAGACAGAAAAATTGTCCTTCAATATACAGTTCTTCCTGCCATGCTATTGATTTTCAAACAACTTGAAGAAGGACCACGTGAGTTTGCTTAAACTTTGTGACTTCTCTTTTACACTATAGTTATGTTCTCAGACATTAAAAGACAATGAAAGTCCTCCCACCTAAAGACTTGGAAAGAAGGCTCTCTCAAGCTGTAGATGACCAGTGTTCAGAAATGATGACAGCTTCTAATCTTGATAATTGGCCTTTGAACTGCTGGTTCATTTTGGCCTTCAGAAGGTTGCTGGAGCTTTCTAATCATCATTGATAATCCTTGGAGATTAAAAAAGCAATAATAGCCACTTTTCTGTATTAAATCAGTCTTAAGCTTGTCATTTTGAAGATAAAAATTTGTTTCTAAAATTGATTGTGCCAGATTATAATTAACTGTATGGTTCTAGCTAGTACAACCTGAATTTCCATTTCTCTCTTTATTATTATTATTATTATTATTATTATTATTATTAAAATAGTTTCATTTCTCTTACAATACAGTCTTACCACAGTTTCTCCTCCCTCCACTCCTCCATCTCCCCAACATCCCCCCTCCTCCAGATTCACTAATCCTTCTTTTACAGTCAGAAGAAAAAGGCAACCCTCTAAAAGACTATAACAAAACATAACAAAACAAAATTTGATGAAACACGTCAAATGCCTTCATATTGAGGCTGGACAAAGCATCCCAGTGGAAGGAAAATAAGAGTACACTAGAAAATACTTTTCCTAATAAATGTACCATCAATTTAAAATTCAGTCATATGTATGCAGTACTTAAAAAAGGTGTTTAGTTTAACACCAGACTGAAGTTTAATAAACAAAAACTATCTACATAGTTTTGAAAATTAGTTAAGATTTCTATTCTGAGGTAGCAGAAGTAAGGTGTATAACCTCATGTCTCCTGATCACTGAATAAAACCACCTGAAACCGTTTCCCTCACCTTGCATAACTAGCCATCTTAAAGCAACACTCTCTGCTTCCAAAAGAATGTAGAATAGAGATAAATTAGCACAGTATTTTTGTTTGCATACATGGTATTATTGAAATTTACAAATTGTATGATTTGAATTCTTTTAGAAGGAAATCTGAGCCTCAAATGGTTTCATATGGATACTAACCACATTTTTGTATACTTTCAGAAATATCATCAGCAATCTAAGTTTGGTTGGGATTATCTCTTAAAAGCATACATGAGAAGAAAAGGTATAAAATATTGATGGATTAATAAGATAGCATCCAAGGTATAAATAGCATATTAATAAGTTTTGCATAAAAATGGCTGTACTAGCTGAGCTCAGATATTAGTGTACCAAAAAACCCTGAATGGATGCCAGCATTTTCTGGGAAAAGGAAATAGAGTTCTACAGATCCCATCTCAGTGAACTTTGATGTCCAGAGAGCACCGCTTCCTGAAATACAATTATTTTCCTCTTCGACTCATCTTTGAGGATTACTCCAACTAGGTTATTTTGTATCTGACAGCCACCAGACAGTTCAGAGAGGAGTAGATGGGGCCTTTTATATTCTTTTGTATTTGCAGTTTCCAAACCTTAGTTGACAATTATATGGTTTGGGATTTGTAGTTATAATTGTATGGCAAAAAATAATAAGAGAGTAAAGCAGTAGAGGTTGTGTTATGCGGCCCCTGGTGGCTCTCATAGCTGTGTGGTTGAGCCTTTGAAGTCAGTTTCAATAGATTTCCATGCAAAATAAGTGGAGTACAATGCTCCCATTTCAGGTTTCATGGTGAGACTACTTAATGTACTGACGTAGTTTCTTATAACCTTATTTTACAAAGTAATATTTCACCTCCAAAAACACTTCTAAATTTTGAAAGCAGAATTCTTCTATTATGGTAAGCAAATATAGACGGTCAACATTACATTTCCACATATTTTTATTTTATATAATAAAATTAATTCATTCACAAGGTTTTCAAACAGAAGGAAACAAAGCCTAAATAGCCAGAGTTATGGTTCTTTAGTGTCTCTTTCTAAAGGCAATCCATTGAAGCTTACTCCTCTGCTTATAAACTTGTTATAGATACACTTATAAGCATAACATGGAACTACTTGAATATATAATGTTTGTTTTATAAAAATAAGTTCACAACACATGATGGTGCTTTGTTTTTGGTTTTGTTTTTCTTCACCTATATCAGGTTTTGAAAACTTTAATATTATTACACATAGTTCCTCCTATTTCTTTAGCACTCCCATACCACTATTTAGATAGACTATAACAAGGCACTAGAACAGATCTCTGTTTATTTCATGGTCCTATTCACAAGTGCAGTCAGACAGGCAATGCAGGTGCAGGCAACTGAATTGGGGATTTTTCTGGTGATCAGCATTCTTTTTCCTCTTCTGAGGCCGTGCTATAGCTCTCCCTAGACTTTGAGCTACAGTACCATAGTGGATTCTCTTTTACACTTCTGAATGGAGCATGAAAACCATTACTAGCTAAGAGAGTGGAAACTTAAACTTGGGCTCTGATTTCTTTAAAAGGGGAAAAAAATGACATGAGCTCAAATCTCAGCTTTGCCATTGATGACCCAAAGCTATATTCAACTTCTCTGAGGTTTAGGGGCATATGTAATAGGATTACATACCCTGCGAATTCACTGACACTTGATATGATGTTAGCTTTCAGTTCCCTCGTACCTTACCCTGGAGGATTATCAGAAAATATGTTCACATTAAAAAGCATGGACCAGTACATTTGAATGAAGGAAGATTTAAGACACTTGTTATAATTTTAGAAAAGAGGCATAGTGTAATGGGAACCAGCACTCTCTTTAATCCTTCTTATCCACAAAATACAGAATGTTAATCTTACTATTATGCTATATTTCTCTCGAATAAAACCCAATTCAATGAGATAAATAAAACTATGTATACTCATCTCCTGGGTTTTTTTCCTGTATAATGTTGTATTTGAGCTTGTTTGATGAACTTATTTAATGAACCAGTTTTGATGTTGAATGGAAGTATGACACCCGGGAATCTACCACTCTCATTCCTTGATGACATCTGCCTAGTGGAATTACATTTCACCCATGGGCTCCTGGCCCACAGAATTTACAGAACTTCTTATTTCTGGATTGTGCAACCAGTATCCTAACCTCACTATGTCTGGTCCAGTGTTGGTGAGCCTCTTGCGCTTATACATAGCTTTCTCTTACACACTTGGCTCCTTTGAGTTCTCTGCCACTTTGTATAACTTCTTGGCTTTTTATGCTACAGAAAAGGAGCACATCTTCACAGAGTCACAATATAAATAAGTGCAGAGTCATAGCAGTCTTAGCAATACTCTTAAGTCACACCATCAATATTCACTCCCATGTACCAGAGACCACAATCTGCAGTGTATACTTTCTTGTTAATGCTAAACAGACTTATTTCATACCTTGCTTTCTCAAATCATCACTCCAGCTAAACATACCTTCTGAGGTACATTGGGTCTTCTTTCCATGTTCTATTTCCCTGTGTGTTAAATCTCATCTCCATGCATGTTTCCAGGGTTGGTCAATTTTTGCCAATCCTGGAATTGTCAATTGAAAACAATCATGTTCAGAAACCCTTCTTATTTTGTTCACCTACTGTACCAGGTCATAATAGGACAGCATTCTTCCTGTGAATAATATGTCTCCTAACTGAATATTAATGTGTTTATCATTCTCTGATTTTGTCCAGAAGCTTACATGGACCAAAAAAGGGAGGGACTATGACCATCTGGTTTCTTGCTGAGTACTTTTTCATGCGGCACAGTGAACATCAATATCTATCCAATAACTATAGATTACGAATTTGAGCTAAAGACTTTAATATATATGATATGGAAAGTGGTTAGTTTCTTTTTGATACTAAAATAATTTAATGATTTAACAATATTACGCTACAGTTTAGGATCTTAGGAAGCACGAACAAGCTACAATCAAGTATTAATGCTATGTAATGTTCACTCTGGAGGTCCTGAAGGGTAACAAGCCTATAGAATACTTGATAGATATTCCATTTCTCCATCTTCAGCTCTAACAGTCAGTCAGAGGCCCTCTTACATGCCATATCTCTGACTCTCTTCTAGGCTTTTCTCTATTCCTCCTTTGAAGACTCAGTGACTACACTAAGGCCATTCAGGGAATCCAAGATAAACCTCCTCTCAGTATAACCTGATTTAAATTGCTACTTTCAGTCGGGCAGAGTGGTGCACACCTTTTCATCCTAGCACTAGGGGGACAGAGGTAGGTGGATCTCTGAGTTAAAGACCAAACTAGTCTACAGAGGCAAAAATTGCAAATTTTTTCATCTACACTCCTAATACCTTTTGCAATATATCATAACATAGTACAAGGTTCTGAATACTAGGCAATGGATATCTCATGGATTTATCTTTCTGCTTAAAATAAACTTGTTACTTTCCAGTTACTTTTGCATCCATAAGAGACACAAAAGTGATGATATCTTTGGTATTTTCTTTCTCTAGACCAAATAATACTTAATGGCAAGACAGCTACATTCTGATCCTTTATCTCAAGTAAATAATATGTACCTATAGAAAACAGAAGTTATGAGGCAGTATACATACGAAAATGGAAAGCAGTTTTAAAACACAGTGAAGTGATTCCTTACATTTGATCCTTATGTTGGCTGTTATTTTGTGTTTTCTTTTTATGTCCTATGATGATTATGATCTTAAGTACGGACATTTTTCAAAGAGAAAGAGCATTCCCAATTCCTTATTAATATGTTGGTGTATCAAGGTGGAATACTGAGAACTGAGTTTTATTCTAAACCATAAGAATTGAAATTCAACGTATGATATGAAGAATACATCTATTCTAAGGGAAACAGAACCCCGATTCATTTTGGTTCAGTGGTGTTCAGGGAGAAGGAAAGAAGGAGGAGGAGGAGGAGGAGGAGGAGGAGGAGGAGGAGGAGGAGGAGGAGGAGGAGGAGGAGGAAGAGGAAGAGGAAGAGGAAAAGGAGGTAGAGTGAGTATATGTTAGGCTGTCTGTTGCAATACATAAGAAATATCTACTCAAGTGTCCATTTACCAGAACTTTGGAAGAAAAATGTACATTCTGGTGCTTTGAGTTAAGGAAATTTAATGAGACCCCTGGTCGAAGAATGGAACCACCAAAGTTCTTTTAAACATCTCAAAGTTCTTTTAACCCAGATATGTTTCTGTCCAAAGGAAGAACAGGGACAAACAATGGAACAGAGACTGAATGAAGGATCAGCTGGAGAATGATCCCACCTAAGGATACATCACGTCTACAGACACCAAACCCAACACTGTTGCCGTGATCAAGAGGTGCATGCAGACAGGAACTAAGTGTGACAGTTCCTGGGGTGAGCTGGCCAGCAACTGACCAATGCAGAGACAGATTCTTAGAGCCAACCATCAGGCTGAACTTAGAGAAGCTGATAAGAAGCTGGCAGAAGGACCGGAGGAACAGAAGGGGATTGCAACCCCACTGGAAGAACAACAGAGGCTAGCCTGACCACCCAGTTCTCCCAGAGACTAGACCACCAACCAGGGAGTTTACAGAAAGGGATCTTTGGCTCCAGATACATACATAGAAGAGGATGACCTTGCTCGACAACAACGAGAGGGGAGACTTTTGGTTCCAGGATATTTGATGCCCCAGAGTAGGGGGTTGCTGAAACAGTGGAGCAGGAGAGTGTGGGTAGGTGGTTGCGGAACACTCATATACAGGCAAAAGAGAGGGAGGGGGCCAGATGTGGGATAGAGGGTGGCTGGAGGGGTAACCAGGAATTGGGATATCATGGGATGTGGGATGGGTAGAGGGGGAAACCGGGAAGTGGGATGTCATTTGAAATGTAAATGAATAAAATTATTAATAAAATGTTAAAAATGGAAGTTTCATGAAAAGACACTTTAAAGAGATGAATGGCAGGATTTAAAAGAAAGTTGACAAAAACATTAACAAATATTAAATTGAATGAAAGATTGGTAGCTGTGACCATTAATACTAGACAAAGCTATTGTCCAAATGTGATACACATCTCCAATCATTGCTTCTTACCTTTTGTACAAAACCACAGGGTAAAAAGATTGTAATGTGATCTAACAAAAACAGTGCAAATGGAGAATAATTAGTTCAAACTGGGATGTGTGAATGAGAATGTACCCATAGACTCATATATTTGAATGCTTGCTCTTCAGTGGATGGAACTGTTTGGGAGGGATTAAGAGCTGTGGCCTTGTTAGGGGAAGTGTGTCACTGAGGGTGGGCTTTGAGGTCCCAAAAGTCTAAACCATTCCCAGCTACCCAACCCACAGTGTGTGTGTGTGTGTGTGTGTGTGTGTGTGTGTGTGTGTGTATCTGTGTCTGTATGTGTCTATGTATCTATGTCTCTGTATCTCTGTGTCTCTCTGCCTCTCTGGCTCATGGTTGTTGTCATCTGTCTGTCTGTCTGTCGTCTGTCAGTCTGTCTGTCTATCTATCTATCTATCTATCTATCTATCTATCTATCTAACTATCTATCTATCTCTGCCTCATGGCTGTTGTCTCAACATGTAATCTCCCAGCCACTACTTTGTCACCATGCCTTGCCTGTCTGATATCATGTTATCTGACATGATGGTCATGGACTTTCCTACCCTCTGGAACCATGAACCCCAAATTAAATGCTGAGTTGTGTAAGGTCCCTTGATTATGCTGTTTTGTCATG
Source organism: Grammomys surdaster (assembly GCF_004785775.1). Lineage (NCBI taxonomy): Eukaryota > Metazoa > Chordata > Mammalia > Rodentia > Muridae > Grammomys > Grammomys surdaster. The sequence goes on from NW_021604565.1 coordinate 29,641,341, forward strand.
GCCATGGAAAAGTCACTAAGACACAAAGTAAGACCTAAACATAGAGGACTTAAGTTTATGTAAAACATATGGTTTTCCCAGGAATGGACTTGGATCTCAAACCTAGCATTCCCTCAGATTCTTTTGCTCCAAATCCAGAGCTATATTACTGCCTAATTCTAGATCTTTATCTTTGAGGAAGAAACCAGACAAAGAGCATTTTACTTTTTTCTGGAATTATCCTTAAGATATTGATTGCCATTTAGGACTGAAAAGTAAAACTGTACCTCAAGCTTTCCTTTATTACACATACTACTTAATCCGGTAACCTACTACCAAAACACTATCAGAATGCATCTTACATTTATTAGGTGGATCAGAGGCAAGGAGTGCTGTCTCCCAGAATGGCTCAGTGCTGAAGAATTAAAAGTTAGTTTTCTGAATTCCTACTGCTTCTCCCTACAGTATGACCCTGGGAAACCACGGTCATTTGAACCTTGTTTCCTTCATTTGTGAAGCGTGAATAATGCTCGGTGCTCACCCCAAAGGATTGTTGCTGGGAGTAAGTGACTTCATATATATGAAATATTTAAAATGCCTGGTATGTATGAAATATTAGGCATCAATAAATGTGATTAAATGACTTAGGAAAAAAAATTCTGCTTTAATTCACCAAATCTGTACTGAGCACTTACTTGATGGAAAATAACTAGAAAAAGGAGTTTCTGTGACAGTGGAACATCATCATTTATTAAGAAGAACAGACTAATGACAGTAAGACTTAAGGTTTGGAGTACCATATCCTTCTTAGCTGTGTGGGAGGGGGTGATGAATGATGCGGTTAGGCAGAGAGAGTTTGGGGTATGCCGTGCGTGGTAGGGAGCAAAGACACTTGCTAAATGATGCATGCAGCATTTGGGATTAATCCAGCAATTGTGCTTTGTTCAAGGGTGACGATGCCTTTAGCTATGATTATGTTCAACCATATGACTTGATGAAGTTTTGAAATGTAAAAGTTTAGACAGACAAAGTGAAAAAAATAAAACACTGCCCAAAATTATGCCTAAGATACTTGCAGAAGGCAGATAAGGCTTATCACTTTCAATTCAAAGGAGAAGGTTTATTAAAGCAGATATGGATCTAGAATGTATGATGAATTTTTATCCCCGTTCCTTACTGAACCACTTTTATGTTTTAATATTTCACACCTCTGAGTTACATGGGCTTTGTAATTTTCTTTTGTCTTTCAGATATTGCTTTCAGAAGACACAGAAGACATTGAAAGAACTTTCCAAATGCCAGAAATAAGAGCAAGGAGCTAGAAAATGTTAGTCAAACAGGAGGTAGCTAGGAAACACCACTGTCTTAGCTAGAGTTTCTATTGCTGTGAAGAGACACCATGACCACAGCAATTCCATTTTTTTAACATATTTTCGTTGATTCTTTGGCAACGTGCCCCCAGATTATACTCACTTCCCAGTCCGTCCATGTCCATTCCCCAACCATTGAGACCTTCTCCACCAAAAATGTAAAAAAAATAAATGAAAATAAAATTTAAAAATTAAAATAAAAACTAGAAAAAAGTATCTAATTTATATTATCTATGTACTCACTGGGTAGTCTAATTCTCAGTGGCCTAACCCTCAGATACATCTGAGTCCATTCACACTGACAATTGTAGAGAGTTACACTTCATCATCCTTATCACACGTTTTAAGAGTGTTCTTTGATGGCTTATTGTTTAGGCTATTAGTCCTTTTACAATTCTTAATAAGGAAACAATTTAATTGGGGCTGGTGGATAGGCGATAGGTTCAGAGATTTAGTCCATTATCATCGTGATGGGAAGCATGGTGGCAAACAGGCAGACATGGTGCTGGAGAGAGAGCTGAAAGTTCTATATTTGGATCAGCAGGCAGCAGGGATAGAGACTGCATCCACTGAGCCTGCCTTGAGTTTTTGAAACCTAAAAGCTCATCTTCAGTGACAAATTTTTTCCAGCAAGACCACTCCTACTCCAGCAATGTCATACTTTCTAATAGTACCACTGCCTATGAACCTATGTGGGCATTTTCATTCAAACAGCAACTAATGTGACTTTCCACATTAGAGACACTGTTACACCATCAGTATCCACAACTAAAGTATTTTCCAGACAGATGAAAAAAAAAAAAAAAAAAGCTTTTCTTGTGTGTCACTAACTCCAATGTTGCTATGACATTGTATTGCTTAGTACGCCTTTCAATATAGCTAAACCATTTTGCTTTCTTTCTTAAGGCAATATTGCAAACAATACATTCCATACTAAACAGCTTTTTACTTTCTTATTTGATATTTATACATTTGTATTTGTATAACTGACCTATGTGTACAGATATGCATATATAGATGTATATATGTATACATAAACACTAAATGGATATTTGGATAGCATAGAAATTCTAGACCTGCGCAAGTAGACATAATTTGATGGTGATTGTGTCTACTCTCTTTAATGCCTTTAAAAATTGAAATAGCAGAGATCAATGATGTTGAAGATTTTACGATTAAATGCAAAATTTAATTTTTTTCTTCCTATTTTTCTCTAGTATTTCTTAGCTCTAAGTAATAAATGAATGAATAAATAAGCAAAAGTATCTTTTTAAAATCTCACAAAACAGATAGGAGTAAATACTTGAATTTTGTGGTTGTTTGAATATGCTTGTCCCATGAGAAGTGTCATTATTAGCATATGTGGTCCTATTGGAGGAGATATAGTTTGTTAGAGCAAGAGTGTCACTCTGGAGGTAGGGCTTTGAAGTTTCATATATATGCTCAAGTCCAGACAGTGTGACACAGAGTCTGCCTGCTGAAAACAGTATTTTTCTGGTTTCCTTTAGATCAAGATGTAGAACTCTCAGTTCCTTTTCTAGCATCATGTCTGCCTACAGGCTGCCATCCATCCAGCCCTGATAACAATCATCAGAACCTCTGAAACTCTAAGCCAGCCTCAATTAAATATTTTCTTTTATAAGAGTTGCCATGGTCATGATGTCTCTTCACAGCAATGGAGTCCTACCTAAGACAAATGTATTAAAAAAAAGTATTATTTTTTATTTTAGAACTTAAATGTATGGAAATATGGAGATACATGTGTGTATTTGTTAATAGTAATTCAAGGGTACTCCTGCTGTATTGAAATAACAAACGGTACCACCTTTATTCTCTCCACCCCCTTAAAACTTTTGTTCTACCTTGGAAGAAAATGTATATGTTCTTATTTTCATACTATTTCCAATGTACATTTTAAGTTGAAGGTCAAGATCTATATTTTAATTGCAAAAAAAGTTTTAAAAATGTAGAATTTGGGTTCCCATAAGAAAGTACACAGAAAGGCTATAAAAGTTTTAAATTAAAAATGAGAAAGTGGTATTTTGTTGTGAACCCGAGCAAGATTGTATGGATCATAGGAGAACCTATCCTTGCCAAAGGCCTCAGTAGGCATCTGGCACTTTGTTGGAAATCTTCAATGAGAATTGTGGTTCTATGTTCACTCTGTTTTTCACAAACTATATGAATTGCACAAGAAAATAATGAAGCTGTCTTGTAACTAAGAAAACACCGCTGAAGTGTTCAGGCTTCTGAGCTCAGTCCCAGCCATGCCTCAAAGCTATTTGTTCTATGTTACTAGCTTTATCTTCATTCTACTTTATTTTATCATTTTGGTGTTTGAGTGTTGTGTATGTGCTTGTATGTGAGTAAATGTGTACAGCTGTGTGTGCATGTCTATCACTCTTTCCCTTATTCCTTTGAGACAGCTCACTGAATCTGAATTGAGACTGGTGTCTAAGAAGCCCTAGTAATCCTTTAGCCTCTCCCTGTTGGAATGTTGGTGTTATAGGTGAGTGCAACCAAGTCATCATTTTACGTGATGCTGGAGATTTGAACTCAGGTTCATATGATGGGCAACAAATGTTGTTACCTCCTAAGCAATCCTTCCAGCCTCAGTCCCGTGTCTTGTTTATCCTCTACAAAATAGGGGAATTAATTTATGTATTTTAAAGTCATGTGATATTAACAGAATCCTTAAAGGTTTTCCCACTCTATGCATTCCAAAAATTGTATTACATACCACCAACAAATTAGTACCAACTTCCTGATAACGTAAGTATTCCTTGAGAAATTTTCATAGGACAAGAGAGATAAGCAACACAGAGAATGTCACCTCCTAAAGTTTGCTTCTGGCATTAGTAGTGATCACATAACATTCTGTTATGTGACCAAAGAGAACCATCCCTCCATTTCAATTTTCAGCAGAAATCAATGCCATGTATGCTATATTTTATTAGCTAAATGCAAACAAAGAGTCTACCTATACATAGACATTGTAGAAAGCATAGTATAGGCATTGTGTTTAACTCTACTTTCTGTCCTCCTAGTTGAAACTGTAAGGCCCAAGTTATGTTGACAAAGTGAGCTCTCAAACAAAGGGATTAGATTGCCTATATCCGTGCTTCATGGTATGAATAGATCCAGCTTCTTTTTTTCTCCAGCCTCCAATGCTGAGTTTTAATGAGAAGTCCAAAGGTCAATTACTGTTGACTGCTTGCATGAAGAGAAAACTGATATCGAGGGAAAGTTGCTTATATTACTCAATCTGCACATACAGTAAATTGGATTCCTATTTATAGAGAATGTTTTTAATTAGTATTTGAGGTATGCACTTAAATTGGACACCTATAAATACTTAACAGATGTGATATTTTATACCTTAAAATTCTAAACATTTTTCCTCTTACTTGATGAATTCTATCCCATAGCTCTGTTTACATGTTTGCTATTTTAGTTCTGTGTAATTCTAGAAATAACTAGTTTCAGACGGTTATGGTTTAGTGAACATGGGGAATTGCTTTAGCTAAAATTATTGTTGCTTGTTTCTAAAACTCCTACAGAATAAATCTACGGTCTTTGGAAAAGCCGAAGTTATTTCCAATGACACATACTATTTGCTGCAAACTTACGGTAGACTGACTCATCCATCTTTGCATTGCAGTTAGATTAAAATACTATAGCTTTAGCTGGGGGGTAGATGTGTCAGGAGCGACTCTGTGGCTTAACAGTTTGTTTTGATAGCAGAGAGAAAGTTTGCTTAATTACAGGAGGCTCGTTATTGGTTCTGAAGAAGGAAAAATGTCATCTCAATGTTGATTTCTGTGGAAATGAATCATGCAATTGTACTGTGTTAACTTCATGTCTGCCTCCATCTCTCTCTTTTTTTTTCTGTCTTTTTTAGTTAATGTGAAGGTTGTCACCTCAAATAATGTCTGATGTCTGGATCTAGGTTATTTGTGGATTTATCCTACCTGATGTGTGTCACTCATTTTTGTTTGGATTTGGCAACATTTATCCTAGCAACCTGCCTTTGTGTCTTGCTTCTCTCGTATTGGTTATTCTGTACAGGTTATAATGGGCTCTAGCAAGAAGACCATGATTAATGTTGGCGATCATAAACCCAGAGATGTACAGTAAATTGGAAATTCTTGACATGAATTTATCATCCCCAAAAGTATTTTCAACACTTGCTTTGCCCATATTTTATGGTGCCCATGCTATCTTCTCCTCTTAAAAGAAACAATACAAAGTTGGAATGTTACATCCATACATCTACTCTCTGTGCTGAAGATGGAGATGTCAGAATTCTTCCAAATGTGAAAAAAAAGATGACTTACGTATCCAAATGATTGAAACTTTTACCTTAATATCTTATGATTATTTGAAATATGATATATGCTTTCATTAATAGGTTGAAGAGAACAAAACTAAAAATGAATACCAACTTTCTATTGTCTATTTAGGAATCAAATAGTTTTGACTTTTATTTGAAATGGATGGTAATGCATAGAACTCAACTGAGAGGGTTTTGACACCTTGGGAGGTGTAGACCTTGGAAAACACTTGTGCACTGGTTTATCTCTCCTAAGTAGTTAAGCATTCTTACCTTCAACATTAATCAAAGGCATTAATATCATCATTGTTGAAATGTGGACAAATGGATAAAAGTGTGCACCATCTCCAAAAGATAATACAAAATTCACCAAGGAAGGGAACCTTTCACATAATGTATGTTTGTATCCATGTGTAAGGGAAGAAACTTTTCCATCAATTGATTTGAAATAATAAGTTTTCTCTCAGGAAAATGTGTGTAAATAGGAGATATTCTATGCACTAGCACAGAAGTATTTTCTTGTTGTTGTTGTTTTCTATTATAAAGCCTCTCAGTTTTCTGGATCTTACTGTAAAAAGAAACTAAAAACTAATAGGATGAAGCAAATGGTTTTGAGTGTTCATTGTCAAGGGTGTCATAGCAATTAGTACTTTAAAAACCTAATTAATAAAACCAGAGTTCTCAGCAATAATAAAAATAAATGAAGTTTGAACTGCCTTCTCTTATTTAGAGAAACCAAAAAAAAAGAAGTTTTTCTCAAGGATGTTAGGAAAATTAATTTTCAAGACAAATTTGAAAAAATGTTATCCATCTTTTTTTATTTCCCCTTGTGAACTACCATCAGGTAAGAGCCATCATTCTGCATAATTATCCACAAAATTCAGGTCCTCACTCATCAAAGAAAGAGATTATGAACATATTAATTTAATAAAGCAGAATGGTATAATTTTAAAAGTCTTTATTTCTTTTGAAAAATTTTAATTAAGAGAGTTCAAAGATTACATCTCATTCTTCAATTTCTAAGTTTTATGCAAATTCACAAAACTTAGTAGGTACTTGTTATAAGTTGGATCAAGCTCATATGTGGACGTCTTGGTCCTCGGGGCACGCTCAGGAGTGAAGTGTTGAGAAAGTGATTACATCATTGGGTCTTTGATTTACTCAGCTGTTAGCGGCATAATATGATGGCATTGTTGGCAGATGGTAGAATTTAGGTGAGGCCTAGAATTTAGGTGTAGGCATTGGAAGAGAACAAGCTCTGGGAGGGTATATCTTGTTCCGAGCACCTTACTCTTTAATCGTCTCTGTTCTTTGGCTGCCATGAAGTAAGCTGCTTTCCTTTGTCTAGTATCTCTCCCTTTGCCACAAACACAAAACAATGGAGTTATCCAACTGTGAACTAACTACTGAAACTGTAAGCCCTCCCTCCTTTAAGTTGATTTATCCTGATTATTGACAAAATGTGACAAAAAAAGTACTGATAATCTCTGATAACCACGCACTATTGGGAGGAGAGTAAATGACTGATTCTGAAGTAGAAATATGTCATTTCGGCCTTGATGTTACATGAGCTACTACTTCCCCCACAACAGTTTGTCTCTGTTATGATCAAAGAATGCAATGATCAAAACACTCAATTTTCTTCATTTTTCAAAGAATACAGCATTTCTATTGCTGAATTAGCCACTGCAAGAAGAGTCAATATGGCTTTGAGTTTGAAGCTTTGCCTACAAAGCCTACCAGGTTGATAAGCTAAAGGCAAAGGGCAGATTAAAGAATCTTAATCAAGACAGGCAATAAATGCATGACTTACAGAGCTTATTTTTATTATGTGTTCCTACATGTCTATAAATACATGAATATGTATGTATATGTGTGTGTAGATAGATAGATAGATAGATAGATAGATAGATAGATAGATAGATAGACATTTTTATTTACTATCTGAATATGGAGATATAAACATGCTGGCTTCTTGACTATATAACTTTTATGTTGTTTCAAATGTTAGAGCAACATGGAAAATGATGACTATATCCTTTGCAGCTAGTGGCAGAATATTGTGGGGCAAGTGGCCTGTGCCACCAAATAGAAGAACTGACAAGACTGAGTGAACACAAACCCCGTGAATCTCAGTATTGAGAAAGGTAGTAGTGAGGCCAACTCCCTGCCTAATTCTACCTTCTCTGAAACAAGTAGACTCTACTGAAAGAACCTTGACAATCTGCCATGTAGAAAAAAACACCTGAAGCCCTTCCTCATGCAAATAGAGCATCACTAGTATCTCAAATTGAGCCAATGGGAAGCATCTACCCATGGCTCACACCCTATTCCTTGATGTTCATAGTCCCTATCCACATGGAATAAAGTACACAAGTTATTTCACTGAGAATCATCTGAGAGTGACTGTTTTATTGAGTTACAACATTTTGGGGAAAAGTTTTCTCTCCTGAAGCATTCATCGCTGGACCTTGGACTCACCTAGAAGGCTGCGCTCAAGCCCCTGCTGCTTCTGTTGCAGACACCACCCCCCACCCACAACCACTAGTATCCCAAGACCTTACGCCAGCTAGGGCTGCCCAAACATCCTCACTTCTCTTCTGAAAGCTGTAACACTTTGTCAATTGTGGTGGACTAGAAACTGGTAGAATCTATTCATCCCAGGTCCAAGGAAGACAGTAAAACATGGAGATAAAGGATCAGAGTGGATCTTGGTAGAGATTGATAATTGAATCCTAGATTGTACTTTCTCCTCTAGCTGATACTTGCAAGTTACTGATTCTCTCTCTGTGACTCAGTTTACTTATGGGAGCTTTATATCTATTTTACATACTAAGCATCAGATGAAACAACTGAAGCTCTCCAAAGGATGAAATAAACTAATAAATAAATAAATAAATAAATAAATAAATAAATAAATAAACTTTTTTGGATAGTACCTGTAAAACCTCTAGTTAATGAGGTCCTGTAACACTACATGATTTCAGATAGAGTGTGCCAGAGAGTTATGTTTTTATAGGGGGTCAAATGCTACTCATATTTTATAGAATAGTAGCCAGGCGACATATTTGTATATACTGATCTCTTATAAGAACTAAATTCATGCAGGGGAGACCATGACACTGGATAACAGTTAATTGCAAGTTCTATCTGCTGGAAAAGTACTTTAAAATTAAAACAAACAAACAAACCGACAAACAAACCATGGCAGCTTCTTTCATTATCCCAAACACTCGCTGGGTTATTTTTTAAAACTGTCACAGCTTTCATTGCTGACATAATTCTTAAGATCCAAATTCAATTTATGGTTATGGACTTTATTGGTTATACAAATTTGTTATGTCCTTTAAAGGGCCCTAGTATCTACTGCTTAGTGGAGCAAATGACAGTCTCAGTTGAATGCAATCTCTGTGGCTCAAACCATACATGGTTAGGTAAGACTGTGCCGCCTTCCAAGCTTGATCTTTGTAGGTGGCTTTGTGTTACTCTATCGTTTAGGAGAAAACAATGGTTTTTTATCACATTTTAATTTGAATATATGTTCATAGAGGAAGTATTTATCTTAAGGCAAGAGAGCTTCATGTCTGAAGTTATTAGGTGAATTTAGTAGACTTCAAAGATGGAATAAAGCTTAATCCTTTGTGTAAGGAAAACAAAGCAACATGTCAAAGTCTCCTGGACTACTCACAGGAGATAATGGAGGAGGAGACCTGAGAATCACAAGGAGTCGGGAAGAGGCAGCAGCATCCTAGGGTCAAAGTAGAGAGATATGACCTGTGAGAAGATGCTAAGCAGAAGCTCTTCTCATGGAAACTTTGCAGGCAGTGAGAGTGTCCAGACTTTAGTTTTCTGTACTTAGATGTTGGCTGGGATCACCCCTTTCTGCTATTACCTGTTCCTCAATGAATCAAGAAAGCAAGTTACATCAAACTTCCTGGTACTAGTGATGTCCCAGAGAAACTGAAGGTAAGGTCTTTTACCTCAGAGCAACATGGAGAATCACAAAGAATGAGAGAAGACAGAGACAGGAGCAGTAGTTCATCCTGTGGCTTGTTTCCTCTTTGGGTGTCAAAGGACCCTTTTATAGGGGTCACCTAAGACCATCTTCATGTCTAATGTTTACATTAAGATTCATGCCAGTAGCAAAACTGTTGCTATGAAGTAGGAATGAGAATAATTTTGTGGTTGTGGGTCACTACAACATGAAGAACTATTCATGTTGGGGGTTGCAGCATTAGGAAGGTTGAGAACCACTACACTAGAGGCATGAAGCAAGGAACAGCAACAAGCAATTAGGCTGACCATCAGACTGACAATACTCAGGACAACGGGCACTGGGATGACCAAGTTTATAGTAGGAAGACTCATTTCAGCTTTATTTCAGCATGAATAAGCGTGATGGTTCTCCAAAAAGGAAATCTCAAGATTTGACACCCCCATACTCACCAGCCATCTGTAGCATGAGAACCCTTATTGAAGTTGATGTGCAATTATTCTTAACATATGTTTTGCAACTTGTAAGTGGGTACTGGCTCCAGGAGTTTCCTTTCCTCCATAGCTGTGAGGAAGTTACTACACCTTTGTAAAGTCAGTTCGCCATCTGTAAAATGCAGAAAACACCTGACTCTCATGATTATAGGCAATAAAAATGGAAACAGAGGCCCCTAGTACGAATGCTTGCACACAGCAGACCTTACAAAATGTTATCTAGTTTTTCCTTTTACCTAGATCTAATTAATCTAGATGAAAGCATTTATTTCAAGAATGCAACGTGTAGATGTAATTATTCACTAGGGAGACTCTTCCATATCAACAGATTGCACACGGGGTTAGGCAGGGTACTGATGATGTTTGTAAAGTCTGTCTGTGACAAAGTTACTTAGTAAGTGAATGGAACACAAAACCAAAACTGAGTTCATTTCAGTGTCATATTCCTAAAATAGAGGCCCACTTAGAATCACTCATGGTCTTCAGTCAAGAGTTTGCAGATGCTAGCTTCCATTGTCTAGGATATATTCCTGCTTGTGAAATGCGCATGTGTAAAAGATACTAAAAATACTTTTACAGCCAGGTCTGGTGACTCAGCTGTCCTGCCATCGATTGAAGAGGCTGATGCAGGCGGATTGCAAGTACGAATCATGCTTAGGCAGTGAATTCGAGTTCAGCTTTGAGAAACAGCGAGACACTATCTCCAACAAAACCAAATTTTTAAATTGCAAAGAGGAGAGGGGGCTCAGGATATAACTCACCTATCTAGTATCTGTGAGCCTCTGGGTTCAACTTTCAATATTGAAAATAAAAACAAAAACAGAAAAAATATTTTGCAACAAAATGTTCTTTTTAAAATAAAATCTGCCCCTGGGTATTAAATACATTGCAATATGCCCTTGAAATAAAAAGTAATTACATGAGCTGGCATCTAGTCTGGTTAAGAAATCAAAATTTGAGCCATTTATGGGAACTTAGAAACTTAAGAATGTTTTCTTGATAAGTAAATTCCAATCTTCTTGAAAATATTTCACAAAAATACATTTTGAGGGTTATATATGATGAAAGATACTCTAATTTGTGAAGTGAAGTCTCTAAAAAAATAAACAGACCATTAGAAAAAAAAGAAACATCATTTATTAAGCACATGCTTCCCAGAAGAGCTGAGATAAATATTTATCTCCTTAAGGCAGAAAATATTTTCCCAGGAATCAGTTAAACACTGCATTTTATCAGCTCAACTAACGCTTGATGGTCTCTTTCCTCCACTGTGCTGAATATCGAACAGAGCAGGTCAGCTTCACACTGCCTGGAATGCATGGAAGAGTCACTGTTCGTGGCTTCTCAGAAACAAAGGGTGAGGAGAGTAAAGACCACTGTCCAGGAGGACACTCATCCTTGACCCGCATACACAACTAGCAAAAAGGCACATATGCCCATTAGCATTCCTCTTTTATCTGCTCATTTGTCCTGAGTCCAGCATTCTGGATCTTTGCTTCAGCTCTCTGTGTGGGGAGAGAATGGGCCCCAGTCTCCATATTTGCAAGCAAAATGCAAAGTTAAGATGTAGTGTAAGTAAATAATCACCCAAAAAGCAAACTGTGTGATATAATTGAAAACTAGACCCAGGTCTCTATAATGTCAAGTCGCATCTACTGTTAAATATAATTTCTATTACACAAATTCAATTTAATCATCTCGTTTGTCCCGGAGAGTAAAAGACAATTTAGAAGTTATCATGTATTGAAGCTGAGTACAAAGAATTTATATTTTAAAAAATTACCTTGAAAGATGTGAAAAAAAAAGTGTTACAAAACATCAATTTCCATTTTGTACTGCTGAAAGCACCAAAGAATTTCCCAGCTATTAAACATGGATTTAGTTTCTTGATTCCTAGTGCTGGAAATTGTTGTGGATGCTACCAAATGATGAAAGTGATCGTCACTCTTACTCAGCCGTGAACCTGTGAACTACAAAAATGAGTGTGCTTTCTTAGCACAAAGGTGCAATAGTAGCGTGAATGTCATAGGAATAACCAACCACTTTCAGATTGGATCTGAGCCTCATCCTTCAAGTTTAAACCTAAGAACCTGTAGCTAAGCAGGTCAAAGGTCCCAGGGAAGAAATTTCTACTATTACTTTGATAAATGGTATAGAAACTGACTCCTATTGACTCACCCCTATATCCATAGTTGAGTCACCTCTCAACCATCATCAGAGAACAAGAGAAGCTTCTTTCATAGTAGATGGTGATTAACACAGAGACCCAAAACAGGTAAAGGTGCAGAGAATGAGAATGTATGTGGAATGTTTCATCCTAAATGAGACACACACACACACACACACACACACACACACACACACACATATATCATCCTATTGAGACTTCGGGACCAATAGTAAAGGAGAGAAAAGACTGCAAGAGCTATAGGTGGTTAACAACTACAAGAAAATCATGTTAAATCATGTTTCTCAGACATAGCAGGGCAATTGTACATATGAACTCACAGCATTTGTGACAACATCTTCAAGAACTGTACAAGCACCAGGCAAGCAAAATCCCAGCACAGGACAGGGAGATGGACATGATGTCCTAGTCCCAGCTCTAGCCATGGAGCTATTGGGAACCGCTAGAAAAGGGAGAGTCCATTTTAAGGACATGACCACTAGTAATTTGACCATGCTCCAGTGGAAGACCGCACATACCAGAATATATTAGCAGCGCACATTGTACTTTTGTTTAAACCAACAACAAAAGAAAAGAGGACACAAAGTTGAGTGGATGTAGAAATGGGGGTGGATTTAAAAGGAGCTGATGTTGGATGTTAATATTTTAAAAATATACAAAATTCTCAAAGAACTAACAAAAACTTAGGGAAAGGCTAGCAATATCAATAAATAAGCAAAGAAAGCACCTCTAATTCTATTAATCCACCTAGCTATTCTTTCTGAGTTTTTTTTTTCTGTTTTTCTTTGTGGTGCTAGAGACCTAATTTGAAGCTTCAGATATATGCAACAATTATTCTACACCAAGCTACAACTCCAAACCTGCTTCTTATTTCTATTTCAAAACCACAGTGAAGTTCAATCTTTGTTTCACTTCCAACAGTGAAATCTCTCTTTTTTAAAATTTTTCATAGGTTCTCATTTCTCTGAAGATACTTTCTAACTACTTAACAACATGCACTCCACCACCCTACAGCATCTGCTCCCTACCTAAGTCTTGCTTCCCATTGACCCTATGATGGTTCCAGCTCTAGTTTTGATACACTGTCTCCGGTTCCTCCCATTCACCTTCATATCCCTCAACTGAGACACATATCCTTTTGATCTATGTAAAATATCTTCCTTTTATTCTCCCCATTACACCAGCAAACTCCAAAAGGCTCTCCATAATCCAGTAGAAAACATACTCTGATCTGCCAAACCTAGGTACTGTGCCTCACCTCCAAGTCTCCATGACAACTACAGGGCCAGTATTTATTTTTGATATGTATACAATATATCATATATTATGCCATATTGGTGTAAAGTAAGCCTCATACTGATGGTAATTGCTTTTCTCTTTCTCTGGAACCTCAGGAAGATAAAGATAAATCTCTTAAGGAAACGACACTTTTATTCATTGTTATAAATAAAATCCTCATAACTTGTAATGGTATCTAATAAGTAATATTATGTGGATGGATGAAGGCATTATCATTACATATAACTATCATTCAAAATCAAACTTTCATTATGTGTCCATATAATTATCTATGCTAATTTAGCCAATATAAGTCAAAATATTGCTATGTAATTAATCACTGCAGAAACACTAATGAAAATCAATGCCATACCTCCAAGTACATTACCATCAGAAGAAGTTATTGATCCCTTTGTAAATAAAGCTGGTTTGGATTCCTATGATCTTTAACATAATTAATTTGTAATTAATGTTATAACTAGATGTAAATCATAAATGTTTGAGTTATGTGTCTACGTTAATGTTTGTCTTTTATCTATTTAAGATCAATGATCTTGACTGACAAATTCTTTATAGACAAGTTTTAGGTGTACTGAATCAAATTATAGAGAACTGAAAACAAATGTAAGGTTGCTGACTTACTAACTTTACAAGGATATTTCATAAAAAGCAGGAATTCATCTATTGACTGATCCTGGGCTAATAAACACCACTCAAAACTCATAATCATTCCAAGAGCATTAAACAGAATTTTCATGATTGTTATTTTACACTTTTATGGTGGTATAAATTATACATTTTACAATTAACTGATTTTTCAATGAGGAGTGTGATTTTAGAACATTTATATATTTGTGTATACCTGGCTGTAACGTAATTTTGTAATAGAGCCCTTACTTCTAAAAGTTGAGTTCATTTGCAATCAACTGCTGCTCCCTCTTTAGGCAACCATATATCCTTATGTTTATAAATACATTTCATCTTAAAAGGAATCTATAATGTGACTTTTTGTCATTTTTCATTTAGCACAGTTTGGAGAGATATTACCCATTTTTCTATTTATTACTAACCACTTCTATAACTATTAATTCACAACCTACTAGGATGAAACTTTTTTATCTATTCGCTGCTTGATTAATCATCTACAGGAATTCAAGTGGTTATATTTTTTTTCTTAAATAGATATCTAGGAGCTAAACGGTATGGCTCTGTGGCTGTAGTTTATATTTTTAACTTTCCTAAGATGCTAAGCAACTTCCTTCCAAAGGGACTCCATTACTATACATCAGAACAATCAACCAGTGATTACTTCAGGTTACCGATTATTCCATGTTACCGCATCCTGAAAACATTAAGCAATATCAGATTAATTTTGATGATACAATTTTTCTATTTGTAATAATCTCACTTTGGAATTTAATGAATAGCTATGATGCACAGTCTCATATATATTAGCTATGTTGTTATGACCATATAAATATTTTGCTGAGTTTTAGTTTATAATATATATTAATGTTTAGTCCAGCACAAGTTCTTTATTGAATACATAATTTGTGAATATTTTCTTTTTGTAGTTGGATACAAGTTTTCTAATAGTTGTATTATTGAAAATATTTTTTTCAATCTGTATCTTGTCTGTTCAAGTTTCTTTTAAGTGGTAGTTTTCTATAATAATGTTTCTAATTTTTTAAATATTTATTTTAAGTGCATGTATATGTACTTAGTATATGTATATGTATATGTACCATAGGCATGCAGGTACATGCAGTGGCCAGAAGGGTGCATCAGATCTCCTAAAACTGGAATTATAATCTGCTGTGAAGTGCCAGTATAGGTGCTGAGAACCAAACTCATGGCCTCTGATAGAACAGCAACTGTGTTAACCACTGAAGCATCTCTCTAGCCCTAATTTTTCTAGTTTTTATGTAGTATAATTTATAGATTTCCATTAATTTGTTTTTTGTGTAGTAAGACTGTTCTACGTAAGTAAATATCATGAAAATCTAGTATTTTATTGTATAATTTGGACTGTATTTTGTACATGTGTGTGATATAGTTCTAAGTTCACTTAATCGTATGTGGATGAGTCCCAGTATCAATTGCTAACAAGACTATCGTTTACTCCATTAACTAAATTTGGTATTTTTTTTAAGTTGCTTTTAAGTTACTGTGACCAAATATCTCACACACCTACCTTTGGGAAAGAGTGTTTTCCATGGCTTACAGAGTCATGGATTCATGCCATTCTGTTGGACAATGCCATGGCTGGCACAGCTCTACCATGGTGGAAACCTTAAGCCTACCATATCACAGTGGCAGGCAGCAAACAACATCCTTGGGCCATAATGAGCCCAGTCTATTACCTTTTTAGGCCTATCCTCAGTGTTACACCCCCTTCAGCAATGCCTCCAATCCCAATAATTCTATAATCTCCCCCAAAACAATGTCGCCAACTGGTGACTAACTACTCAAACACAAGAGGCTGGGGGACATTTTCCATTCAAACCACAGCAGGAATTTCATTAACAGCAAATTAATCCTTACCATGAGTGTTTATTTTTGTTCTTACAAGTTGCTTGTTTTCAAACCATACTTGATATTGAGTCTGTTCTGCAGCAACAAAATTGCTGTCTATTCCGGCCATCTCTGCTCCTCTGTTAGCTGTTCTCACCAGCTGAGATGTTTACAGTGGTAGACTTGCTTTCTACAAAAAGACTTTAAATTGCACCATTCTTACACAAATCAGTGGCAACTTTGCAAGAATAAATACATAAAAACTTGCCGACTCTGGCCAACGTGTACAGGCTCTGGAATGACTTTTACTCAGAATGTCATGTAGTGTTGTAGATGTTTGTGGGAAGAATGTTCTGAACACTTTACATAGCCATTGTTGGAATGTTCTCCCCCGTTCAGATTTTTATGGGGAAAAATATGTTGTTTAACCTCATTTCAGCACATTTTCCCACAGGAGTTCCATCAAATTATATCATAAAGTAATTTTGGAACATCTGTGTCCATATGGCAGATTGAATCTATGTGTTTATTCCCTGCTCCCTACAGAATGTCTCCAAAATAGCACTCATAAAATAAAGCATTCCTCAATGACAGAGAGAAAAATGAAAAGAAGCAACGTGGAAAGTGACACTGTTATTGTGAAAATACAATCTTAACTGACCAGTGAGATATGAAAATTATCTGTCACTGTGAGTGACAGAAAGATCTAAGTTAGCAACATACCAAAAACCCAGAAGGCTCGGGTACTTAAGCTACGAGATGCCAGTTAGCTTGCTGACAAAATGGGGCTAAATTGGAAGATGAGGGAAATCTTTAAAGGGTGATTTCTGCTGTGAGCTTCCCACCTCATTCTGGAAGTCTGGAAAGATGCTCTTCATATACTGGAGCTTAAATAAAATGAAATTCAGTCACATAGAGAGACTGAACTAAAAAATGAGTCAATGTTAGGGGACTTCATGGATAACTGAGGTCATGTTGAGCAGCAGAAGAAAAAGAGAAAAGTAAAATGAGCATAGAGATACTTAAATCCTACCCATAACCAAAAGCAATTAGGGAGATGTATATGTCATACTGGGCAAAAAATGAGTACACCAAGTGAATTGTCTAGGTCAGGAAAAAGCTCTAAAAATGATGAGAATGGGTGGCTCTTCATAAACTAGGACATCACCATTATTTGGCCCTACCTTACTATAGTTGCAATATGTTAATGCCATAGTTTCAGCTTTATTGGTATGATAAAATACCTTCCTAAAAAACAACTAAATGTAGAAAGAATTTACATTGAGACATATTTCCAAGTTTCATACCATGGAAGTGTGGAATGACTAGACAGTTTAACAGAAATAGTGATATATGTGCATAAATGAAAACAATCAGAAGTTAGAAAATTTATACTAAATAAGGACAATATAAAAAACAGAAAATGTTTCTCTGAAGACTCTAACTGATAAGCTGAAATGACAAATTATTGAAACAAAGACAGGTGCTACAGCCAAGACTAATGGCACAAACCTGTAATCCTAGTAATTTAGGAGACTGAGGTAGAAGGATCACAAATTCAAGGTCTGTTTAAGCTATACAGTAACCTCAAGAGTCCCTAAGAAACTGAACAACACTATTTCTCAAAATAAAAAAGTAAGAAGAGGGCTGAGGATATACCTCAAGGGTGCAATGCTGACCTAGCAGTGATAAGACTGTGTTCAGTCAATTGTACTGGAAAAATGGGCCCCTACAAGAAAGGAAATATGTAGCATTCTGACATGTAATAACTACTCAATAAATACATATTGAATGAATTAAGTCCTTTATATGTCATAGAGTTTGTATTTACAAGTAATTTATAATGCTTTACTATAAAGCATATCTTCAACAGAAGAAGTAAAAACCAGATGCTGAGAAGTATTAGAGTATCAGTTTAAATTACTTAATATATTTGTGAAAGTGTATGAGAATGAGAAAGAGAAAAATAAATATAGGGATGAAGGTAATTGACTGTAAAGGCAAGGAAATTATTAAAATTAGCATAAGAAAACGTGTAACAGTGATGAACAGAGCTCTCAAAATCTTCAAAGATGGGGATAAAAAAAAATCTCTACAAATTGTACAGAACATGAATGACATGAAATGTTTCCACTGCAAAACTGAAGCAATGTCTTTACACAAGAGGGTGAAAATTATTTTCATCCTGAGATTCTATATTCAGCAAAACAATCACATGATACAAAGGGAGATTTATTATATTTTGAGAAATATATTGTCTCTAAATTTATTTAGCAATACACTTAGGCCCAGCAAATCACTATAGAGCATATTGCACAAAATGAGAGATAAAATCTAGAGAAAAAGATATGACTATCAGAAAAGGCACTGTAGATCTCTGAACAATAAGAAAGACATATTGCAACATAACAAGTCCTTAACAAGTGATCAGCCTAAATAATACACCAAACAAGATGACTCCAGAAGAGAGAGAGAGATCAACTAAAAGCAGTAGAAACTAATGAAACATTTTACATTTCCACAGAAATGATAAATCTTAAGGAATTTGTGTCTACACAGAAATTCACGCAAAGGAAAATAATATGATCAGTGAACTCAGGAAACATTAATACAAGCCACAAAATTTAATTGTGATGCACTTTGTAACTTGACTATGAGTAATTTTTGTGCAGCTATCATAATATAAACATTGAATATTGTTCATAATTTATGCTATTGTTAAGTTACACAGATAAAAAATCAGTGAAAATATGTATGGGGTAGATGGAGGATAAAAAAGGAAAAGAATTTCCTAACTTTCATACTCAGAAGCCAGTAAATATCTACATTTTAAGATATTATAATTATCTATTTGTTATTTATAATGCAGAGGAGATAAATGAACAGATACTAAATCTACTAAAATAGTTTCCTTGTGGGAAGAATAATCAGGAGTGGAGAGGGAGAAGCTGTAGCTTCAGTCTTTATCTTACGGGTCTGCTAACACCATTTGAGCTTTTAAATTATGCTTTCAACCATATTTCATTTGAAATGTAAAACAGTAAACTAATGATGGGCATATTTGCATGCTGTCCTCTAAATATGCATTGTAACAGCCATTCTACTAATTTCCAATGCTTCCAAACTGCATCAAATTAAGTCAACCCACCAGGAGGAACTTGAACCCAGTAAGGTACTTACAAGAATGGACAAACCAAAGCAAACTGCAAAGTCAAGTCTTATTAACTTGTCAAGAAACCCCCTGTGGAGATGAGGTGGTTACCCCACTTGTTTTTGCTGGTAAAACAAGACTGCCTTAGGATATGCTCATTTTATACCTTGAATTTGGTTTCCCCTCCAGATACCATCTGAACTGGATGCATGATAATTAAAATGTGCATAAGAACAGATGTTTCTAGGTCTCTGTCAGGCACTGAGCAAATGTTTTCATGTGTCATTTCTTCCAGTAATTGTGCACGAAAATCACAAGAACAGCATTTCGGACTCCCACGACTGCTGCAACAAATTAGCACAAACTTGGTGGATTAAAACAACAGGAACTTATTACCTCATATTTCTAAAGGCCAAAGATTCAAGCTCAAGGTTTCAGCATGGCTGAGCTCATGCTGAAGGCTCCTTGGAAGACTCCTTCCCAGCATTTAATATCTTCTGGCAGGGGCAAGGTTGTTTCTTAGCTTATGGTTGCCTAAGTCCATGCTTCTGTCTTTACATGTGTTTCTACTCTTGACCTTGTCTTTCTGTTTGGGTGTCTCCTATAGGGATGCCTGCCATTGGACTTAGGGCCAATTGAGATAATCCATGATCTCATTTTAAAACATCTTGCCTAATGACATCTATAAAACACTTCGGCCAAATACAGTCCCATTCACAGACTGGGGAATTCAGGATATGGATATATCTATAGAAAGCTGCCACTCAAACCATTAAAACTGCACAGGAGAATAAAAGGTGGGATGATACATAGTATTCCCTTTAGTAGAATGTCGTATTTGGGCAACACTAAGCCTGAAATGTGTTGTCCTGGAAAATGGAGGAAGAACGAGCCAAAAATGTGGAATTCTGGAGACAGTTCTGTAACCTAGCCATGGAGCCTTTTCTTTGGGGATCTTGCTTTACTCTCCTTCCAATTTTATTGCAGCTATAAACTTGTTGGGCTTGTTGTCTGTTTCAAAACAATGTTATGAAGCAAAACCAGTGTTGATTTGAATTTCTCAATTGCTTCAGTTCAGGGATAAGTGAAAGTGAAGGCTTAGCGATGCCAGTTTTAAGTCTTCCTGGGCAATGTGAGGTATTTTTAGCCCAGTAAACACATTTAACATAATTTGACAATTTTAAAATTCTTTTCTTTTAATATCTCTGTCATCCCATATTTACTGGGACATCAAGGAGCTTGGATAAGCCTTTTGCAGAATGTTGGTACCATGCACATGATTTTCATGTGCGTACCTGCTACCTTTGATGAGTTCACAAGTAGACTCCTATCAACACCTTCTGGTATCATTTTTGTTATGCATCAACAAATGTGTTGAGAAATCAGAGCTAATTCCATTGACTCCTTATTTGTGCTCTCAAGTTTAACTGCATTCTGATTTAAGCACTGCTTAGAGCCCTTGAGAAGAAGGAATCCTGGGTTTCCAGGTGCTGAGAGTAAATAATTGAAGTAATGAGACTTGGGAACCATTCAAAGACATCCTTTTCCTCATTTGTGCTCTCAACCATGTTTCTTACAGATTTCCTTTTGTCTTTGTGAATTGGATACTTGCTTTTCTTTAAAAAGTAGTGAACATATTAAAATATTTGTTCATTCAATTACTCTCACAGTCACAGGCACGTGACAAAAATTCAGTAATAATAAGTGTTTCTATTACTCGTTTTGTTACCATCATCACTGTAGAACATCCATGGGTAGGATGCTACTCTGCCACTTCCTTCAGTTTGTCTAAATCATTCCATTGAGTGCTCTATTTCATTCATAGATTATTGTTATTCATTGCTGACTCCTAAGTCCCACAGTTTGTGCTTAGCCTTCATCTCATGCTTCCAGGATTGAGTTGACAACAATGATATGTCTAACTGTTCTTGTCTTTTCATTTCCATTATAGGTTGTTAGCTATCTGAATGGTGCCTCTCATGGAATTTATATTCTATAATTCTCCCTTCAATATTCTACTTTCATGTACAATCTCAGAGTTTTCTCTAGACTTTGCTTCAGACTTGAGACCTGCATTGCAAGCTTCCTGCTTGAAATCCTCACTCTGGTATTTCCTTAATCACAAAGGCCTAAATGTTCTTACTTCAAAAGTAGTAACTTCAGAGAAAATTTCCCCTGTGTCTATGTGTTCCAGACTCTTTCCCACTTTCTCTGCTATTAGATTCAGTGTATCTGGTTTTATGTGGAGGTCCTTGATCCACTTGGACTTGAGATTTGTACAAGGAGATAAAAATGGATCAACTGCATTCTTCTACATGCCGGCCACCAGTTGAACCAGTACCATTTGTTGAAAATGCTTTCTTTTTTCCACTGAATAGCTTTGGCTCCTCTGACAAAGATCAAGTGACCATAGGTGTGTGGGTTTATTTCTGGGTCTTCAATTCTATACTTGATCTACCTGTCTGTCTCTGTACCAATACCATGCAGTTTTTATCACTATTGCTCTGTAGTACAGCTTGAGGTCAGGGATGACGATTCCCCCAGAAGTTCTTTTTTTTTATTATTGCATGTTTTATTTACATTTCCTATGTTGTCCCCTTACCCCATCCCCACCCACCCAGGAACCCCCAATCCCCTCACCCCTCCTCCTTCTTCTCTGTGGATGTAACCTCTATCTACACCCCCACTCCCACCTCCCCACCCTCAAAATTCCCACCCCCTGGGGCATCCAGCCTTCATGCGGTCAAGGTTCTCTTCTTCCACCTATGCCCAGCAGGGCCCTCTGCTCTTACATATTCAACTGAAGCGCTGGATCCCTCCCTAAGTGCTCCCAGGCTGGTGGTTTAGACCCTGGGAGCTGTGGTTGGTTGGTATTGTTGCTCTCCTCATGGTGCCGCAAATCCTTTCAGCTCTCCTTCAGTCTTCACTCTAACTCCTCTATTGAGAACCCCATGATCAGTTCAATGGCTAGTTGTGAGCATCTGCCTCTGAGTATGTCAGACTCTTGAAGACCTCTGAGGAGATATCCATATCAGGCTCTTATCAGCATGCACTTCCTGACTTCCACATCAGCCTCTACCTTTGGTGATTGCACATGGGATAGATACTCAGGTGGAGTGGTCTTGAAACGGCCCCTCCTTCAGTTTCTGTCCCTCACTTTGTCTCCATATTTGCTCCCTTGAGTATTTTGTTGCTCCTTCTAAGAAGGATCGAATCACCCCCACTTGGTCTTCCTTCTTTATGGGCTTCATGTGGCCTGTGAGTTGCATCTTGGGCATTTCAACGTCCAGAAGTTCTTTTATTGTTGAGAATTATTTTCACTATCCTGTGGTTGTTGTTGTTGTTGTTGTTGTTGTTGTTGTTGTTGTTGTTATTCCAGATGAATTTGAGAGTTCCTCTATTTCTGTTAAGAATTGTGTTGGAATTTTGATGGGGATTGCATTGAATATTATTCGAATTTTGTATGACTGACAATTAAATGAATCACTGTGTCTTCAAAGGTGTGACAAATAATAGCACAGCTTATCATATCTGACTCACTGTAAAACCTTATAATTGCTAAATATTTAAACTCTGAAGAAATCTCAGGGAATTATTATAAATTAAATTATTAAAATTTTGGTTTTTAGTTAGTCTGGCCTAAACGCACAGAGATCTCCCTGATTCTGACTCCCATGTGCTAGAATTAAAGATGTGTGCCATTATGCCAGGCTAAAGTGTTTGTTTCATTTTCATTGCAGAATTAAACTCTAGGAAATTTGTGTTAAATTTAATAGAAAATAATACTTTTGAACTGTCACTGAATACTACCAAGTAGATTCATAATCATATTGGCACTGTCCTGATTAAAAACTGTTGAAAGATAAATGTTTCATTTTTGTGTAGTTGAGAAGATATTGGACACACACGTGAACAAACAAACACACACACATAAAACTATGGAAAGATTAAAAAAAGTAATACTTTACCAGATTCACTTAGTAGGAATAATATGTTTTCAAGCCTTCCAAATTGAAGCCACGAAGTAATTTTAAGATCAATCTTTTTAGCTAATATTTGGGATACATCTTTTAGTTTAAAGGTCTGATATTTGAATGTCTTCTTTGAATATCATATTTATAAGCTTCCATGCTTATCCGAAAAAAAAGAAAATGTTTTCAAGACAAAATATAAAAATAATCAAACCTAAAAACAAATGTTACAAAAGGGATGAGTATAATATGACACTATCTTAAGTTGTTTCTCTTTATCTATGATCTGTAACATTGAATAAATTTACAAGCCACATGCATTTGCCTTCCTTAAGAATCAAAAGGAGTGGACGCAGACTAGGCTACAAAGATGATAAATATGCAGAATACAGTGTTATTCATATTGATAACATCAATAAGGTCTAAAGTGCCTCTACTACTCTATTGGTTTGAGACAGCTTTATTTGTAAAATATTTGAATAATGTGTAACAACTTAAATTTTATGTAACAACTTTATTGCTATAAATAGAAAGATGTTTTATGCACTGTTTATTAA
Organism: Grammomys surdaster; assembly: GCF_004785775.1. Taxonomy (NCBI): domain Eukaryota; kingdom Metazoa; phylum Chordata; class Mammalia; order Rodentia; family Muridae; genus Grammomys; species Grammomys surdaster. Next base: position 29,665,170 of record NW_021604565.1, read on the forward strand.
AAGGTAGATATTGGAGATAGAAGAAATAAGCTACTAAGGATGCTAAGGACTGACCTTACCTTCAGATTGCTAACCAGTGCACCCCTATGCAAAAATGTAACAAGTCTGCTCTCACTGTGCTCCTGGGGATCCTTGAAAAGAAACAAAAGAAATGAAATAGATTCAGATTGGGCTAAATAATTTAAAGGGCATCAGTTTTCAAAGAGCATTGGATATAAAGTCAAAGCTCACTTTATGTGCTGCACAGCAATAGAAATTGAGCCATTTTTCTCTGTCAGGTATCTGCTAGTAACAGATGTGGAATTTGAAGCTTCTAGCGTTGTTGAGATTGTCCTCCCTATCTTTCTGTCACTGTCATCCTGATAAGTGCTCCCACTCTGGACATCCTAAGTAACTATGAAAATCAGTGCATGCTCAAAACTTGAGAATACTCACCTTTGTAGAAACCAAATTGTATTTTAAGAGCAAGAAGTTTTGGAAATAATGTTTCTTCGATTGTGTGTAAGTGTGTGTGTGTGTGTGTGTGTGTGTGTGTCTTTTTCAGTGGTTGCCTTCAGACAAAATGCTTAGCTTTTCTGGGCACCATCTGCTTTATCTACAGAATGGGTGGCTTACTAGTTATTCTACAGTGTGGATCTGTGGCTGAAATGAGGTAGTAGTGAGATCTCATTCATCTCTTGTATATACATACAATATAATGACATACAATATAATATATGATTGTATATAAGACACAATGACTTCCATCAATGTCAGTTTCCTTCCTTCCTCTTCTCTGCATTTCATAACATGAACAGTTCACTCACCCGTTACTGTTGTTCCTGTGAGGAATTGTTCCTCTCTCACCAAGAAAACACTTCAGTACAAATTTCTGTTGCTTAAGCACCTAATTTTGGGTATTTTGTTATTTCAGCACTGGCATACACACAGCTTTTTTTTTTCTTTTTTTAGGTTGGCTATTACTTGTAACGGTGTCTCTTAAGGACTAGCTCTCAGTCATACCTGTAAGGACTTTCATTCCCAAACTGAGGAATGGATTCAAAACGCCTTTTATCCATCTTTAGTTAGTACACATGTCAATATAATACTTCAGTAATAAAGGATCTAAGAACCTGTGGAGATAAATCAGTTGGTCTAAATGCTTTCCATAAAAGCATGAGTACTTGGGTTGGACACCGAACACCCCTGTAAAAACAAATGCTGGGAACAGTGGCATCTCATCACCTGTAAGCCCAGGTACTCAGTTGTGAAAATAGTGGGACCTAGGAGCTTCCTAGCTGCCTACCATAGCCAAATTGACCAGTTTTAGGTACAGTAAAACATTATCTCAAAAGTAAGGTAGAGAGCACTTGATACCTAATGTTGACTTCTTGCTTCCACATGCACACATGCTTGCTTATGCTCATACCTGTATCCATGTGTACACACAAGAGAGAGAGAAAGAGAGAGGGGGGAGAGAGTGGAGGGAGAGGGAGGAAGGAGAGGGAGGAGAGAGAGGAAGATGGAGAAGAAGAGGGAGAGGAAGAGGGAGGATGGAGAAGGAAAGAATAGAAGAGGGAGAAAGAAAAGGAAGTTAGAGGGAGATAGACAGAGAAACACAAAATTTAAAAAGAATATGATGTAAATGTAAATGATTGATTCTAATTTTCTAGTAAATTACAATCAAATCTAGACTGTTCATAGTGAAACACACACTTACATGAGAAGAGATACATAGAGAAATACAGAGACCTCAATCACCATAATGTCTACATGTCTGCATTAAATCCATATAGTCAATATAAAAATCATCTGCTGTTTAAGAAAAATTATTGGACACTTTCTCCACAAGTAAGTAAAGAACTTGCTACAAGCATCATTCTCACACATTTGTATTCTACAATAACTTGTAAGCTATTACTATGGAGATAGACAAATCATGTCCTTTCCTATCTTGTCCCATTTTTCCAAATAAAGCCGTCTTCATTTTATGTTATTTCCTTGAGATAGTGTGCTAGAAGGGCAAGTACCCGGCCATAATTATATGCATTTTTAATAGCTTTCATACTTATTGCCAGATTGACTTCCAGAAAAATTCATTCATTTGGAGCTTACTCTCAGGGTAATTTATGCTCTCAGTAGAAAGAGGTATGCCATAGAAAATATTAAGAACATCTGTGATCAACTGTCAAATTCAGTAAAAAGCACCACATTATGAGAAACTCAAAGCCACACATAATGTTTACAAAATGTGCAGAAGTCTCAGGTCACAACCTCCCCAACACTCCTGGAATGCGATATTTAAACTCAATGCAAACTAAGTAGCCAGCTGGAGGTCTAAGTACCAGTCAGCTCTATTCTCTCTGCTTATGGGGAGGTTTCCACTGACCTGCATATCCGAGTGTTTAGTTTAGAGATAATTTTCAATAAACTGTTGTCATTTGAAAAGAAACAGTCTGGACAATGTATGGTTCATTTGGGATCCTGAGAAAATAAACAACCAAGGGAGTGTCTTCTTGCTTGTCTTTGCAGCCATTTCTGGAATGTACTTTCCAGATACCTCTTTTTTTTTTTCCTCTGTAGTAGGTTTTACTTTTAAAAAAATAATGCTGTTTATTTCGTGTGTCTTGGAGACCCTCTGTTGAAGAAACACAGTCATGAATGGCTTTAGACTTCTGCTTCGAAGCAACCAATTCATCCTGTTGCTGCTCTTTCTTTTGCACTTTCAGAGTCTGGGTCTGGATATTGATAGTCGATCTGCTGCAGAAGTCTGTGCCACACATACAATTTCACCAGGACCTAAAGGTGAGGAAGAAACCTTAAATTTCATACAATATATAGGATCTCTTTCCTCACCTCAAATCCACCCTAGCTGCTGTGTGACTTCTCTTCCCATCCTTCCTAGTTTCCTCTGACTTCCTGCCTATTTTGGAAATCAGTGGACTACTAGTTATTTACTATAGGCTTCCCTTGGTGGTAGATTAGAGAAGATGGAAAAGGGTGGAATCCTAGAATATAAGTCTGATGTCATCCTCTGGGGACCTTGAGACACTCTTCTATTGAATTTAGATGGAAGTGAGGATTCACAACCTTTTCCATTAGACCACTTTCCTTCATTCCAGAGCTACCATCCTTCTGCTCTTCACTCACTCACACTGATTCTAAACAGAAATTTAGCTAGAAGGTCAAAAATAATTTTTTCCTGGAGTACAATTTTGTAATTAATGCGATTCTAAGTTCCTGTGGGTATTATTTTTTAACTAAAAATCGAGAATAGTTTACAAATGAATTTTTTTTTAATTTGAAAGTGGAACCTCTGAGGTCAACTGCCTTCAGCTAGAGAATAAAATATTGCTTCCCCCCACCCCGCAAGTAGAGTCAAGGTCTAAGGTCCCAATATCCTTCTAGCACTGGTTGTTGTTGGTATTTTTGTGCTTGGGGCCTGGGGAGAACAGGGGAATCTTGGTGGTGGGCATGCAGTTTTAAATAAATCTGTTTTCCTTATGTCAGCTCTTACCCTTTTGTTCTGAAAGTGGTCGCTGTACTGCAGATTGGTTCTCTCCTATTAGTAATTCATGCTATGCTTCCTGAGGCTACTGGGGGAAAGAATCGTAGCTGTTTAAAATCTCAAGTAGGAAAAAGAAGGATTTAAAAGAAGAAAGAAAGAAAGGAAAGAAACATGTCTCGATGCTTGTCAGTTATTTAAATGTGTATTGCTTAAAGTGCATTTTTCTTAATCATTGAATTAATTTTCTCCTGTGATTGGAATCCAGCTTCTAACCTTTGATACCATAAAATAAATGGAGGGAGTCACAGTAAGACCTCGGGGCTTCCAAAGCATTTCCTTGGTGAATAAATGAATAATGCAAGGGCAAATGTTCAGAGAGGAAAGTTTTGGTTAGAAATAGTATTTACTTAAATCTATTACTGGACTTCTCACAGAATACAAGGAAATTATGTTTTCCCTGTGGTGTTCTGAAGACTGGATATTGAAGGTTTCCTCAGTTGTGCAACTGAGAGAATCTAGCTGAGGGTTTTTTTTCCCCCTTGAAGAAAAGCTACAATTTTCACAGCAGAATAAGAATATACAAGAAGCTGTTAAATACCCTAAACATAACACATTCCCATCTAACAGCTATGTCCCTTGCAATTCAACTAGACATTGACTATTTACTGGCAGTCCCCATCTTAGGCACAGTAGTACAACAAACAATATATTAGTGTCATGGCAATAAAGAGATAAATTGTTTTGTGTAGGTTTTCTGAAAAGGTATTGAGTTGAGGCCAAGGCATGATACTGCAGGCCAGATGACAACAGAAATTGTATTGACAGGGACAATTCTGCAGAATGAGCTTAAGAAAAGCATACATTAATTCTGGCTTCCCAAAGACCACATGCAATATGTAGTAAAAAAATCTTAAATTTTTGCTAAATCAGCCAAGTACCACAGCATTCAGGAGGTTGAAGCAGGGGAATTTTAAGTTCAGGATGACTCTCGTCTACCTGCAGACACTGAATCAATTTATCATACAATACAAGTCTTTATAAGAAAAAAAGTAAACAACTTTATTTCATTTTATCACTTCGACCTATAATAGTGTTTATTGAGAACCAGTAGCATCCATGAGTTTCTTTAGTCATGTCTTCACCTAGTGCAAAGGTAGAGTATTCTCATTATAAATTCAAGTACAGTTTTGAATTTTGGAAGCTTAACTCTCTTCCTGAGCCCACAGAGAACTGTGGGCAAATACTAAACTGATGTGGGAGGATAGAACTGTAAGCATACCTTGAAGGAGGAGCTAAGAGAGTGAGTGTTTCGGGAACACGGAGTTTCAGAACCTCACATCTTACAGATGAGGATATGGTTTCCTCTTGTGGAGTGTGGTGGCCTTTGCACCAGAGACGCTCTAAGTTCCCTTCTCAGTGAAGAGGTTCCATGATTCTGGAAGGTACTGAATACTTCCCAAGTTCTAGGCACCGAGTCCTAGGCACCAAGTCAGATGACGTTGGTTTGAAGGTAAGATAAGGGTCCTGTCTTAGGACTTGTCTCTAGGTAGCAAGCTTGCGAAAGGATTGCGAGCTCTGGATGAGATCCTAGTTGACTTGGATCTTCGTGAACTGTCCTCACAGTGCAGCAGCCTTAGCATGTGTACTGATGCCTTTCCTCTGTCCTAGGCACAGCATTAGAGGCTGATGCACATGGGACCTTCTATGGACTATAAACCATATCTCATTCCTTGTAAGAACTACAATAGGCCCTTCCCAGTTCCAAGAAGGCAGGTCTAAGTATTGCACCCTTCGCAAGGGGGAAATATAGCTTGATGGCCAAGGAGAGATTTTTAAGGGGCCAAATGATAGTTTTTTCTTCAGTATCTTTCCCCCATGGATAGTCATTACATTTACATGTTTACCAGCACGGCAATACTGTGATCAGAAATTTCCAGATTCTCTGAGAAACAGACAATTAAAGGAACGTAACTCTAAATTTGTTCGGGAGAGCTGGAACCAAATAAATTATTCAGACCTGCAGATGAAGACCAATAATGCTATCCAGTTATAGAATACGCTGTTCAATAGACAGGCATGTTTTTCAGCATCATTTCTGAATTGCATCCTACCAGAGGAAAAAGTCTAGATTCTATTTGATCTACTCGGGGTTCGGCTTCTTTATTTGAAAACTTGACCTTCATGATATATATTTCTTATTTTGAAGATATAAGTATCACCATAAATTAATCTTGTACCAATATCACAAATGCGTATTTAACAAATTTGGCTTATCTTTCTTTTGCCTGCCTCTCACATGCACCAAGTAACAATTTTTGTGTTAAGCGTTCTAGTTACCAAGACTTCTTTCAAGTACCCAGTATATTTCTTTTTATTCCTGAAACGTTTATTTTATACTACTTAGCAGAAAATGCTCTTTTTTCATTTTTTAAATCCCTCCCACTGCAGTCTCTTTTAGCAACTTATGTGAAAGTCTGACCTCTGGTGGTTTTAGCTGTAAACAACATGGGTGAGAAAAAATTAAGAAAAATTTTGAAGACTTTTAAATCAGTTAGGGGTATTTGGAAGATGCTTGGCAAACTCAAAGTAGCATTTGAATACACAGTCCTGTTTAATTTTCACAGGATCCATATCTATTATCAATATCCCTAAGCATATGCATGAGGAAATAATCTTTAGAAAGATCAAATAGAGCCCCCAAGATCCATTTGAGCTACAGTTATTCTTGAACTTGTTTGCTCTCTTGTCTAGGTATAGTCATTCCATGACATACTTTAGTTTATAGTTGTCATATGTTACATTTAAAAATACAGTCACTGGCTACCTTCTGATGATAATAACTGCTTGTTCATTATCAGAGGACATTGACCGCAAATCACTTCAGTCCATTGGTAGACATTTAAAGTATGTTAACATGATGCATATGGTCTCATTAATCATTAAAGCTGGTGCTTCATTTATTTGGAAGTAAGCATTGTTTTACTCTAGCAACACATGTTAAATAAAGTATTATCATTTGAAGCTATATAAGTACTTTGCCACCATGGTCCCCTTTAATTGTCTCAATAAATCTCTCAAAAGGTATTTAATTCCCATTGGCCATATAAAGAAACTGAGGTTCAGAGTTAGAGTCGCTAGTGTGATGCCACTGAGCTGGAAAAGGGCACACTGGACTTGGGTTCAGCACAGCTCCATTTGTATTCTCTTTTGCAATCAACCTGCTAAATGCTCTAGCTTGCCAGAGCATGGCCCTCAAACCATGCTGAGTGTGATGTAGTATTGTATGGAGCCAGATATTAACTGATTGGGTTTTACTTAAAACTTTCACTGGTCCCTGTGAAACTCACACATGGAGAGACGAGGGAACACATCTGAACACAAGCCAATACGTGTATGGCATATGTGTGTCCCAGGTATCTTTTTACTCATAGAGGCCATGCTGTGAGGGAAGATGGGTGAAGATCACCCCAACGGAAAGGAGTAAGCTCTTCTTGAAAAAGTGATTAAATAGAAAAGGGACATATATTTGATCATCGTCTTTATTATTTGACATTGCAGAATTGATGCAGTTTTGGTTATTTCCCCAAATAATTCTCAACCTCCAGTAAGTAGAGGGGTTCCTGTCATTTTCTCTTATATAAAGTTGGATACTCCCAAGAGGATCTGAATCTCTCACATCCTTAGGTTAGATGTATATCACTTGCCAGGCAACCCTCAATGATCATTTGATCTGAGCCCAATTTTGTGAATTTGAGGTCTAGTTAGGCAAAGTAATGCTGTGCCAGTCTCACTGGCATTGGTGGCCGTAGAGCTAAGAACCTGGACCTTTTCATCCATCCTGTTTCATTATCCATGTTCCACCAGTCTGTGCATTGGTTGTTTGGTTTGACAAGTTAGCATTAGAAAAAGAGATCAATGTATAACACGGCATAGGATCACAGTGATGAGGTCATCTCGACATGTTAAGCTGTCTGGTCTTTGCAAGTGACTTTCACAGAGCATATGAGCAAGTAGCTTTGCTTCTTTAACTTTTGGATTCCACGTTGAGTGTGTTTGGGACCACTTCCCTCTCCCCATTTCGTTTGAGTAGATGCCAAGATAACATTTCAAAGCTAGGTTAGGAGGGAAAGTATAAAACCCTCATTGAACGAAGTGTAACCATGAATCAGAGGTAGTGAAAGATAGTGATTTTTAAAAATCATTTGTCTCATTTTAGTAAAGGCATAATCCTTAGTCTGTATCTCTCCCCAATTCTCTTATGTAACTATTTGTGTATGTACAAATCTCTGATTGAGACCATAGCAACAGTCTCTTGCATACTGATAAAACTTGTTGGCTTTGAATATATATATATATATATATATATATATATATATATATATATATGATTTTAAATTTGAGACCTTCAATAATTATATATTGTGTATTATATGCATACATATTATATGTGTATAATATACATATATACATATATGTGTACATATACATGTACATACTATACATGTATATATAATATGTAATATACATATTATTATATATACTTGTATAATGTGTACATATATACATATACATTATACATGTATATATAATAATATGTATACATATATGTATATAATTAGCCTTGCTGCCATAAACTTTTGAAGCCCTCAACTTTAAAAACATGCATTAAAAGCTTATTTTAAAACCTAAACAAGTCTAGCATGTAATTCAGCTATCATTATTTCTTCTGCCCCCTTCTAGTGCTCTTACTGGTCACCATAAGCTTGCTTTCTCTTCACTTTCATTCAAAAATTTATTCATAAATTGGCTTGGCTTTACAAATGCATCTCCACCTAGGAAAGACCACAACTCCCTGCCCCCTTTTGGAACTTCTTATTAGCTTCTAGTTCCACTTCAAACTCATGTTCAGTCTTCCATGGCACACAATCCCAAGACTCCACTTTTCATTCACTTGTATTTTCCCCTTTCTTTATTTTCCTCGTGGACTTACCATAATTTATTCCTAAAGTGGGAATAATAGTGGGCTTGTAATGGGATTAAATGAGCTTCAGGGTAAACAATATCAAATCATGGTTTTTCTCACTTGCAACATGGGAAAGAGAATTCTCTAATTATGTCATAGTGTCACTGTGAGGAAGAAAGAGTTGAGCCACATGAAAGACTTAGTATAATATTTGATATAGCCTCAGGGATTCTGTAAATATTACCACATAAAAGGTTTAGCAAATTCCAAGGGAGAATCAGACTGGTTCTTGCATTTTTGTTCCTCCTACTCTTCCTCCTTTTCCTCCTCCTCTTTTCCCCTTCTTCTTCTTCTTCTTCTTCTTCTTCCTCCTCCTCCCCCTCCTCCTCCTCCCCCTCCTCCTCCTCCTCCTCCTCTTCCTCTTTCATGAAGCACTGCATCAGCTATTGTTCACCCTGGGCAACACATTCTGCTGTCCTCCAGCCATTGTTGGGAAGCATAGGTCAGACAACTTATCTCTCTTATTTTTCTCTATTTAGCCTATGAAACTCCTCTTGAATAACCTGGTACCTCTTTTAAAATGCTTTTATCAACCATCACAGCCCATGCCATTTCATTCCCTAATGAGTCTGCCTGCTTTTATGCACCAGATTATTTGATTTGCAATCACCTATCATATAATAAAAGTCTTCTAAATTATATTTCATAGCTATCTGTGTTCTTTTAGGAATAGATTGCAAATACATGGAGTAAAAGTCTGAACTCCAGATAGTCATGTGAAATGTCATCTAAATAATTTAATATTGGGGGATTATTTACTGTGATTGTGCTTGATTTGAGAACTCTGTAAGCATCATTTCAGGTCTCTAGTGGCCACTTGACAATGCTAGTATCTTTTTAGCAAATTATTTGCACATCACTTTAGAGTTTACAAAAAGGCTCATCCATTATTTCATTTTTAGTGCTGCTGACATGTATGGGGATAACAGCCCTTGTTTCAAAGAGAAGAAAACTCAGGCAATGCTTTTCTTTATGGTTCCACAGAACGACTATGGGCAATTGTTTAAAAGAGAAATAAAATATGACTTATTCTCCCTCCTTAATACCATGACCTATTGCTTGTATAAGCATCACTTGTACTGTATTAATTGAATCATGTCACACAGAAGAACTATCTCTGCCTGAATAAGGAAGATTAGACAGACCACTGATGTCAACTTCATTGACCAAGTACCACCTATTACATCTTGCACTCGTGCTCTTTCAGATTCATTTATTTGTTGTGAGACAAAGTGATGACATAGTAAGAAGCAGTATTTGATGAAGTAAAACAATATTTTCAGTAGTGGTGTTTTCGCTGTTCTAAAATGAACCTCTATCTAAGGAAAACAATACCATTCAGAGACTAAACTTAAAGTCACCTCTATGTCATTGGACTATATCTTCTGGACCACCTAAGGACAAGCCAATGAAAGATATGAGACTCATATGTCTCTGCAAACTCGGGATGTAATGAGGTGGACATAGCAATATGTGGGAGGCCAAACTGAAAGTCCTCTCAGAAAATGGAGGTCTGGAAATATTAATTTATCAGTGTTGTCTTATTGTTCTGTTTATTCCTCAAGGAGCAAGGCAGGCAGTCTTTCAAAGATTGTGTGGCAAAGCCAGTGCTCAGCTAGGGAAGTCATAAAGCAGGGAACATGATCTATTTTCCTGTATTGAAGGATACCTAAGATGAGATTTCCTTTTCCAGATTAAGATTAGCATCCGCTGTAGCTTTGCTTGTCGAAGACTTAAAAGCTAACATCCACATATAAGCAAACAAATACCATATTTGTCTTTCTACATGTAAATTACCTCATTCAGAATGATTTTTATTCTAGTTTCATCCACTTAATTACAAATTTCATAATTGTATCTCTTTTATCATATGAGTAATATTCCATTTTGGAAATGTACCACATATTTCTTTATCCTTTTTCCTGTTAAAATGACATCTAGCTTGTTTCCAATATCTAGCTATTATGAATAGAGCATCCTTGAACAATGTTGAGCAAGTGTCTCTGTGGTAGGATGAAGCATACTTTGGCTTTACATTCAAGAGTAAAATAGCTGGATCTTGAAGTAGATAGATTCTCATCATTCTGAGGACTGCCACACTAATTTCCATAGAGGGTGGACAGGTTCATATTCCCATGAGGAATGGGTTCGTGCTTCGTATTTCACATCCTCACCAGCAGGATTTGTCATTAGCTTTATTGGTCTTTGTCATTCTGGCAGGTGTAAGGGAAATTCTCAAAGGATTTTTGTTTTGCATGTTTCTGATGAACTATGTTTGAATTTCAATGGAGACTGCATTGCATCTCTAGACTGCTTTTGGGTAAATGGCCATTTTTGCTATGCATGAGCATGGGAGATCTTTCTACCTTCTGATATCTTCTTTGATTTCTTTCTCTAAAGTCTTAAAGTTTTTATCATACAAATCTTTCACGTGCTTGGTAAGAGTTACCACAGGATAGATTTTTTTGAGATAATTATAAAAGGTGCTATTTACTTGATCTCCTTTTCTGTCTGTAATTTGTATATAAAAGGGCTACTAGGTTTCTTTGAGTTAAATTTTTATCCAGCTATTTTGTTGAAAGTGTTTATCAGCTGGAATGAAGCCTACTTGATCATAGTGGGTGATCTTTTTGGTGTGTTCTTGGATTCTGTTGGTAATTTTTGCATCAATTCTCACAAAGGAAATTGGTAATTCTGTAAATCTCTTTACTAAATTTTATGTGGCCTTGGCGTCAGGGTAACTGCATTCTCATAAAACTAATTGGGCAATATTCCGTGTTTCTATTTTGTGAAACAATTTGGAAAATATTGGCATTAACTCTTCTTTGAAAGTCTGATATATTCTGCACTTAAACTATCTGACCATGGAGTTTTTTTGTTTTGAATTTTTTGTTGTTGTTGGTTTGTTTGTTGGTTGGTTTTGGGGACTTTGTTGTTGTTTGTATGTATGTATGTATGTATGTATGTATGTATGTATGTATGTATATTTGTTCCTTTGATTTTGTTGTTGTTTTGATTGGTTGGTTTTTTGCTTATGAGACTTTAAATAACGGCTTCTATTTCACAAAGGGTTATAGGTCTGCTTCAATTGCTTATCTGATCTTGATCTAACTTTGGTAAGTGGTATATGTTGATGAAACTATACATTTTTTTTTTAATTTTCCAGTGTGGTGGAGTACATTTGCTCAAGGACATAAAATGCCCTCATAGGTCTCTGGATTTCATCTCAGTGCCTGTGTTATGTTCTCTTTCCGTTTCTAATTTTGTGGATAATCTTTCTGCACCTTTTAATTAATTTTATCAATTTTCTTAAAGCATCAACTCTCGGTTTCATTGATTCTTTGTATTTTTTGTTTCTCTCTCTCTCTCTCTCTCTTTCTTTTACTTCCTCTTTGAAAATATTTTCAGACCTGAGTTTGACCTTCTTTCTCTTGCCATCTACTGTTTTTAGGTATGATTACTTCCTTTTACTCTTTGGGTTTCAGATATGTTTTCAGCATACTAGTATGAGATCACTGATATTTTATGTAGGTACTTAGTGCTAGGAGCTCTTAGAACATTTTATCCTTCATCATTTTTATAAACTTGGTTATGTTTTTTATTTGGTTTCTTTCCATACTAGGTAGTCTTTAATTTCTTTCTTCATTTTTATTTTGGCCCAGTTTTCACTGAGTAGAGAGTTGTTTAGTTTTCACTAGTTTGTAAGCTTTCTGATGTTGTCAATATCCAGTTTTAATCTGTGGTAGTCAGATAGGTTGCACAGTGTTATTTTAATTTTGAAATATTTATTGAGACTTGCTTTGTGTATGTGATGAGTTTTGAAGAAAGTTCCATGAGATGCTGAGAAGGTAAATTATTTTGTGTTTGTGTGAAATGTTCTGTAAATATCTATTAGTCCCATTTGTTTTATAAGGTCAGTTAGCTCCAGAATTACTGTTATGTTTTTGTCTGAATGGACTGTCTATTGGCAAGGACTGGGTACTGAAATCTCTCACTACGAATGTTTAAAGATTAATATGTGATTCAGGCTGCAGAAGTTTTGGGTTTTAAAAGATATTTTATGAACTAGCGTCCTTTTCCTTCACAGTTATTAAGAATTAAACCAACTTTTTGCTGGATCTTTCCTTTGATAAGTGTGTAGTGTCCTTCCTTCTCTCTTCTGATTAGTTTTGGCTTGAAGTATATTTTGTCACAGATTAAAATGATTGTACCAGCTTGCCCTTTATGTCCATGTGTTTAAAATAATTTTTTCTATCATTTACTTTGAGGTGATACCCATACTTGATTTTTAAGGTGTGTTTCTTGGATTCAGCAGAAGGATAGACTATGATTTGACATCTATTCTGGTAGTTTGTCTTCTTTATTAGGGGATGGGATTGAGTCCACTGATGTTGAGATATATCATAATTTGTTGACTCCTCTTGTTTTGTTTTGTTTTGTTTTGTTTTGTTTTGTTTTGTTTTGTTTTGTTTGTGGTGGTGGTGGTGGTGGTGGTGGTGGTGGTGGTGGTAGTGGTGGTGATGGTGGTGCTGATGATGGTATGTGCATGTGTTTTTCCTCTTTTGATTTACTGGTATGCGATTAGTCATTATCTGTGTTTCTTAAGTGTGGTTAACTTCTTTAGGTTGGTGTTTTCTTTCTAGTGACTTTTATAGAATAGAATTTATACATAGATATTGTTTACATTTGGTTTTATCATGAAATTGATAAAATCATATTTTCTCCATCTGTTGTTATTGAAAGGTTTTCTGTGTACAGTAGTCTGGGCTGTCATCTGTGCTCTATTATGGTCTGTTTAACATATGTCCAGTCCCTTCTGGTTTTAGATTCTATATTAAGAATTCTTGTGTTATTCTGAGTCCATCTTTATATGTTACTTGATCTTTTTTTCCTTGCAGCTTTTATGATTCTTTGTTCTGTCCATTTATTGTTTTGATTTATTTGACTGGTTTTCTATCCCAGTATATTTGGATTTCTGTATGATTCTTGTATTTTGAAAGACACATCCTTCTCTAAGTTAGGGAAATGTTCTTCTATAAATTTGTTGAAAATATTTTCTATGCCTTTAACTTGGGTTTCTTCACCTTCCTCCATACCTATTATTCTTGGATTTGGTCTTTTCATAGTGTCTCAGTTCTTAGATGTTATACAGGGGGAATTTTTTAAATTTAACATTCTCTGACTAAGGTATCTATTTATTCTATCTTATCATCAATGGCTGAGATTCTCTTTTGTATTCTTTGGTGAGGCTTGCCTCTGAGGTTCCTGTTTGAGTTTCTAAATTTTTCATTTCCCAATTTCCCATGGTTTGACTCTTATTTGTTGATTAAATTTTTCTTACACATTTTAGGCTGTTTTATTCACTTCCTCTTTAAGAAACTCTATGATATTCCTAGCTGTTGTTGATTGTTGATTGTGTTTTTATGCTAGCATCTAGTCATCTGGGTTTAGAGAGAGTATAATTCAAGGTGCTGATATTTGTTCTTGTCCTCTTTTTTTTTCTTTTTGTCTGTGTTTTGTTCCTTGTTTTCTGTCACCCTCTCTGGTTCTTAGGAGAAAGTTGTGGCTATGTGGTGTCTGGAAGAAAATTGTTCTGGAATCCTGATAGATATGATCATTGGAGGTTCCAAGTAAAATGTGGTGTTAGGTATGCAGAGTTGCCAATAATGCAGATGTGCTGGGGGCAGGGCCTAAGATTCACTGAGGGAGGAAAGCAGGTATTCCGTTGGGTTCCACTTAGTCCCCTGGAAATGGGGTCAGAGAAGAGAATCTTCAACTGGTGTTTTGCTACAGATATGGGGATGAGACTCGGGGAATGAAGTTGAAGAAATGGAAGGAGATGTGAAAATATGCAGAAAACCTACCTGCTTCACTGCCACCAGTGTGCTGTGTGTTTCCAGAAAATATCTACTGGAGTTGGGACTTGGGATATAGCAATAAATGTAACAAAGGAAATTTGGAGAGGAAGATCTGTGTGGTCTAGTGTAGAAGTAGGCAGAGAAGAATGGGAGGCCACAGAAAGTGGTCTGCTGTAGAAATGAGGGGATGGGACTGGGGGATTGGATTTGAGGGAATGAAGAGAAAGGGGAAGATCTGCAGTTAGCCTACCTGCTTCCTGGCTGGAGTGGCCTGTTTGTTTTCTAAGGAGAGACAGAAATGCTATGGATTTAGATGGGTGAGAAGATGGAAAGGATCTAGGAGGAGTCAATGGAGGAGAAATTGTAATCAGAATATATTATATGAAAAAAATCTATTTTCAAGGAAAGTAAAATGGAGGAAAAAAGATGAACTCCCAGATTGATAATTTTTATAGTATTTTTCTTACTGTGTCTTTATGAGGTAAGAAAATACCATTGTGATACTATTGACCATACTACACCCAGCATGCAGTTTCATGTTGTTCCTTATTTGATTCTCTAATATTTTAATTCTGAACATGTGAGTGTAAGTACTGCTAATGTCCAGAATCACAGAGTTTCTGTGTCTATCTACTGAGTCACCTCAATCTGTCCTATCACAGCATATTATCCAATGTCCTTTTGTTTTGATTCTAGAAGTATAGCAAGAAATACAAGTATAGGGCTAGGAGGGATCCTTAGAAAGGAAATCAACTGCACTGAACTCATCTATGGCTCATAGATCTACGGGACAGTATCCTAACTCCAGAGTCACTGATATTTACATGGGTTTACTTGTTAGACAGCATTGAAAGACGTTGTTCAGAAATTCTCCACCAAAGTCTTAGGCACAGATCAGGTTTTCCTTAATACAGTCTTCAATTCCAATGAGCCAAACACAGATCTAGATAGCTAACCAAGCACAAACACAACAATGGATACATAAGTAAAATTCATGCTGCAAATTTCACTTGATATCCAAGTGTTTAAGAAAATAATGTCAAATTGAGTAGTGGACAATAATATGAAGTCAAATACAGGTTCATTGTTTAAATAATATGTCAAGGTATCAATTAAAAAGTAGTAACAAGGAACCAGATGGTTCATTATCAAGGAAATAAGTTCATCAACAAGCTTGGATAATGAAGGAATTAACTTAAGACAGAATGTATAGGTAGGATTAACAAAAGAAGGGGAAAGATGCAGCTCCTTTTCCTAAGTCTTGGCAAAGTTTTCTATTGTGAGAGAATTTTGAAGTAAATCTGTATAAAGAGAAGCTAAGTAAGCTTTCCCTGTTCTGCTTCCTTCTATTTCTGGGTCCATTTCTCTCACTGGGTCTTTTCTATAGATTTTTTTCCACTTATGTTTCTTCTTCTAAATAGTGTGCCATACTGTACACCCTAGGAGACGTAATACTAGGATTAAGATCATCCTCTCTAACCCATCATTTTTATTATCAGCATAGAACTGTTTAGTATTTGAAATTAACTGTAATGTTAATCATTGTTTCAACCACTGTCATAATGACACACTTTCAGGTGTTTGCAGTTTCTGATTTTTTTATTCCAAACATTTTTGTATGTATATTTAATTATGTCTATAAAAGAAGTTCCTTGAATTAAACTAGGGTATCATATTTTTCTATTTTATTATATTTCTTCTTTTTTAATACTAGAGACTCAACCTAGTACATGCCAGGCATGCACTCTACTATCTAACTATATATTCAGCTCCCCTTGTTTGCTTTAAACTATTATTTATTTTGCATTAATTTATTTATTTACTTATTTACATATATACCCATTCCATGTGTGGAGGTCAAAGGACAACTTTCTGATGTCACATGGCTCTCTCCTTTCACATTCCATGTTTAGGGGATGCTACTGCGATCCCGAAGCTTAGCAGCAGATGCCTTGAATCAATGACCCATCTTGCCTGTCTTTTATAGGGTCTTACTAAGTTGCTCAAGCTAACCTTTAACTCACTATGAAGCCTAGGAATCCTTTAAAATTTCAATCTCCCTCTATTTGCCTCCAGAGCAGCCAGGATTGTAGACCTGTAGGTTTTGTACTTCTTTAGTACATGCACTTTAATCTTATTTCCAATTATTTTCTAGATGTATTTCTGTTGTCAAGAGTGATGAATGAGAAACTTCAACACCCTATTTATGTCTTCTTTGGATCTGTTATAAAATATAGCTTAGATATTTATAGAGGAATATATAATATACAATATTGATACAATATCTGGTATATGATATATGATATGTACATACACACACATATACATACACACACACACATATATATATATATATATACTGCATTTCTCATCAAGTATTTGTTATTTGTTACTTAAACCTTTGCATAATCTTTTAAAATCATTCATTGTCTTTCTGAAAGAAATTTTTCTAAGTTCTTTGTATATTATAACAATTACTTATTTCTTATGTCAATTAGTCACTTTTTATTTTGCCATTTATTTGATTATAATCTTCATAAATTTATGTATATTTATTTCAAACTCTTACCATGTCATTATGTCTAACCTATATTTTATGACTTTTGTTTTCTCCTTTATGTGGATGAATTTCACACAGAAAATGTATGTGCCATTCAGTGACAGCAAGAGCTCAGGGACATTTTGATGATCAGGAAACAAATGACTTGGTAAAGAAGAGATTCTACAACTAAAGACCATAAAATAAGATGGAAGAATTCCCTTGATGACAATCTGAAAGGCCATATACTAGACTAACTGTAGTCTTATCTTACAGAAACTGCTAGAACATTTTGAAAGTGGATATAACAGTGAAAATACGATTTTTAAGATTTATTTGCAAGATAGTTTGATAAAGCAAAGTTTAGAATCACATAAACTGGCATTTCAACAGTTTGCTGAACAGAAATTATTCTAGTTGTATTGGATGCATCAATTAGTTAAGCATCACAAGACCATTTAGGAATTATCTACAATGGGCAAGAATTGGGTCCTGAAGATGGAATAGGTAAGATAAAGATAACAAGAACAAAAGAAAAGAGAAAGATAGAAAATAAGAAAAAGTAAGAGTGAAGGTAGGCCTGAGGATGGATACATTCTCCAAACCAGCTTGACTGTTGAGTCTGGGATATTTCAGCATGATGGAAAGATTGGGAGAAAAAATAAATTAGAGGAAGAAACAAAACCACTGCAGGGCAGGAGCAGGAGTACTGTACTGTGTATTTTCCTAGGCTGCCTTATTATTTTACAGGTTGTTACCACAGACTGAGGCCAATTCATTAATCAGTCAGTATGGGGAATGACATTCCCATCAATCACAGATTCATTTGACTGTGTTGTCATTAAGTTCACATTTATCCAGCATGTCTGTAGGGATGTTACTCCTTTCATTTCAAGAACATTTATTGAGCAGGTATCTACAGCAGCTCAGATTTGGTGCCAAGTACTAGGAATGCAATGAAGACTGTATGTCATTTTATATCTATCCAATATTGCGATGTCATCTTATAGTAGGAAGCTATGAGGTGCTGGAGGAATACCCTTTAGGGAACACCATTAATTCTCTGTGTTAAATCTTACATAGGCATACCTGCACTAGAAGGCCTGTGACCTGAGACTATCAGGAGCATATCACCAACAGAATATAAAAATTCACATGAAGTCTTATTGGTGAGAATGATTTAGCACACACTTGTTATAATATACTAACAAAACTATATATCGGCTCATTTTTGTGCTCCTGTCTTATATGTAAATCTACTCTGTTGAATCCCTCTCTACTTTTCCCTAACAAAATCAAGGGAGATCTGGGGATGTGAGCAGATGGAGGCAGGTGGCTATTTTCTGCTCCTGTAACAGATTCTTTCAGCATTTGTTACAGTGATTTTTGCCTTTTTCCGGCTGTGCCCTTGCCACGGAGAAGAATGTTGTTGTCTTAATCATCGTCTAGTAATTATATTATTGAGAAACTTATATTACCAGGTGAAAGAGTCGAACACAAGCCAAAACAGTGAGCAGAAGAGAGAATGCCAGTTTACAGACTTCTGTATCAGGAAGCAATGGAGCCATGCTAGAGCCGCATGCTTGACCAACTTGTTCTGGGCTCACACTTCTTGTTTGGTCTCCTCTATAGTTACTACAGTGTAAAGCTTGTTTTTCTTGTACTGTTCAGAATTTTCTCTGAAACCACTAAAGATAGATTGATTTTCCTCTAGTTTGGAAGTTCTAATTAAAATCCTTAAATTGAGATTCGTGGTTCCTTATAGATTCACATGTTATCAGAATCCCGGGGTGGGGAATATATATATACATATATTTATAAATGGAATACATTTGATTAAAGGACTCTAGTATAAGTTTGATCATCCATAATCACATATAATCTTCAAGTAGTTGCATAATAAAGTAGTTTCATTCTCAACCAAAAACTCCAAAGAATAGAAGTTAATTGTTTAGCATAAGATTTAATTTAAATTTAAATAATTGATTAAATAATTTAACAAGCTATTTATTAAAATTATTATGATTCAATTATTTATTAAATGCAATGATTTAATGAAGTGAAACTATACATTATTTAGCATGTTATTGAAGAGCTTTTATTTGGGAAATTTAAAGTTTGAGCCTATCCCATATGCATATGTATAGTCTATCTTATATATGCATATGTATATCCAATGTAAACATAAATGTACATTTATATGTACATGTTTCAATGAGTATCCCAGCAGTTAATAAACATATGCTTCCTAAAGCTGGAGTCCTTGACAAATTGCATCATTTTTTGATAAATGTGCTTGTTTATTTTTACACAGAAAATTAAAATCAGTTAAATATTCAATTTTGCAAAACACCGGGCATCCTCAATGGATCTTCAATCCAGTTATAGAGGAGAGCAAAACCAAGGCAAGGAAACTGATCCCAGAACAAGTTGCTCAGGCATGTGGATCTAGCATGAATCCATTCTTTCCTGATACCTAAGTCTGTATACTGACATTTCAGAGCTCATCAATATTTTGAATTATCATTGTCCATGCTTAAATTTTTCATGAATTGATAATACAAACTCACATATTCTTAAAACATTGCTATCTATCTTGTAATATCTCTCTGGAACAACCTTCCTACTTAAGGTCAAGAGTCCCAGTTAACTAACATGCAACTTGTTCTTTTGTACCGTAAGCCTGGAAGAATAAACTTTCCATAACTGTAACAGAATGTTACTTCAATGCTTAATGTTAGAGCAAACCCATTACTTTTGGCTACAAGTGGTGACAAACATGGCAATGGAAAAGCAATCTGTTTAGTTCATGGATAAGAAGCAAAAGAAGAAATAGTGACTAGATTCCTAAGCCTCATGAAAGAAAATATCCCCAATGACTGAAGGACTTCATACTACTCCCCAACAGCTAAAGGTTTCACCACCTTCCAAGACTTTAAGATATGTACTACAGGAGTCCTCTCTCTATCTAAACTCTAGCAGTAGGTACGAGATCTGATGGGGGCTGGGACTCTTGGTATGTAATATTCGATCCTATGAACATAATCAGTTTATTCTCAGGATTATTGCTTTCTATAAATGATCAGTAGGAAATTGCCTTCCCCCAGACCCTTTAGTCTATTAGTAGTTCTTTCAACAGAAAAGAAAAATGTCGTTATCATTCATGATTTGTTTTCAAAGAACTCAGATTAACTCCAATGAATTTTTGGCTTCTTGTTCATTTTTTTTCTTATTAGATAACACAGTAATAGCATAATCATATAGACAGATGATAAGTGGGACCACGAGAGTTCTATGAACCAGATCTTATCAAGTACTTGAATAAAATACAATATTGTTGTACTAGTGATGTGCTTACATAGGAGCCTGTTCCTAGCCTTTAGACGTTTGTTGACATGTTTAGGGAGGATATGTTGTCATGTCTGTAACTGGATGTTTAAAAAAATCAGCAAAAGATAGTTAAGGTAGTGACAATAAGATAATAGCTATATCTTTGTACTGGTATATCTGTCCTTCATCTTTAAGCATGTGAAAATTTTTATAGTGTGAAGTAAAAAAACATGCAGATGAAAATTTTCAACAATTAAATCTGCTCCCTGTGCCTCATAGAAAGCTGTATAGACGGGATCAAGCTGACAGAACTTGGGGTAGATGGGAAGGCAAATGAAGACACTGAGGGAATGATAAACAGATAAACATGAGCGAGGAAAACAATTGCAAATCCCGAGAAGGATCACATTTTTCAGCAAAGTACCTGGAGAAGAGAAAGAGCAGGTTAGGTTCCGTATCCCTGAGGCTCATCCTTCTACTGAAAGCTTCAAAGCAGGAGATGGAATTGGCAAATTTGGAAACAAAATTTAATGAGGGGTGAGGAGCTTCCTTCAGGTCAGATTATATCCTTGCAAGGAGTCTCAGGCCACATGCCCCACCCAGTTCTCAAGGTGATCAGGGAGTTTGCTAACAACGTCTCTCCTGTCTCTAAGATTAATGTTAGAAAGGATACGTTTTCCAGTGATTTTACTTAGCATTCCCAAAATGATTATAGTCATTCTTTTACATATTTACGCCATTTAAATTCATGGTACATACTTGAGTTCAGCTATTTCATTTCAAATAAATCCTACCAAAAAAAAAAAAAACCCAGAGGTCAACTGTAAGCTATAGTGGCTTTCTGCTGGCGAGATAATTACACTATGATGATGGCCTAGAGGGACTCAACAAATAATTTTTAGAAACTTAGAATTAATCTATTATAACCAGCTTAGTTTGTTTTTTTTTAAAAAAAAAAATGTTAGTAGCTATTTTTTTAAAGAGACTAAAAGACAACATTGAGATGTGGCGCCCCTTTCCAGTGATTGTTTTCACGTCTCCCTTCTGTTCTCACTAAAGTAATTCACAAAGATTAAATAACCAGGACCAGAGTAGGAGCTGAAGGCACAAGTTGTTTACTTCAGCTTTAGCAGGCAAGCTGGTGCAGCCATATAGGTCACAAGAACCATAATCCTGTTTCTGTCCTCCAGGATCTTTCATCAGAAGCCACCAGGGAGCAGCAAATGACTGAATCACTCACCTTCCCTCCTCCAGTGAGAGGCTTGCTTGGAAATGAATAAGAAAGATCCCAGGGAGGGGAGGAAAGAAAGGAAAAAATAATAGTACCAATATTCACACCCATGTGGCTTTATGACCTTGCCCTCTATTGAGCAGGAATCGTCTCTTTAGTCCCACTGCACGGATCCACAATCCAGGTCCCAGAAATTCGGGAATAAAAATCCACTTAAAATCACTCCACTTGTGCAGAACATGGGCTTTGAGGGAAAATACCCAAAATGTGAATCCCAATGTTGCCATTGTACATGCTGTAACCAGATAGATGTGGCCTCACCTCTGCTTGACCTCATTCCCTCATCTGTAAAATGGAGCTGAGAATAGCATCCTCCTAAACGGTTGTCATAGGGATCAAATGATAGAGTACATGTCAGGTAGAATGGACACTTTGCCTCATAATATTTAATAACACTATCATAACATTTGTAAAGTGTCATGCGGTTTATACAAAGTATAACCAGTTCCAGCCCATTTCAAGCATTAGGCTGTGCTAAATTCTCTGTGTGCAAACAAAAGCTTATTTAGGATGGCAGCCTATCTCACAGCTCTCAGAGGACTGAATGTGAGCTCTAAGCAGAGATGAGCTGACATATAAAAAGTTAACCAGAAGAATTTAGCTCAGTCTTCTAATGGTAGAGAAGATAATAATTTTCAATATAATGTCACATTGGGTGAAAAATGAGGAAATAAAGGAAAGAACAGATGAAAAGACGGAGGATAAATCTTCTAGAAAACCCACACACATACACACATACACACACATACACACACACATACTCATGTGCCTGTGCACTAGCACATACATACACACACACACGCACACAAAATTATTTTGTCCATTCTACCACTGAGTGAACGATACTCAAAAAGATAAAGAGACTCCCTGTATGCAGAATTGCTCAGTCAGAGAACTGTAAAGCCAGGTCTCACAAATTCTACCTCTGGAATACATTCTATATGAATTAAGTCATTGGACTACTAACATGATTCCTACTACCTTCCTTGTTTAGAATGTAATACAAACTGTCCTATTTTTCCTGGTAACTTTCTCCTGTCTTTCTGAAAACTTTGACAAATGTCAAGTTTCCTAAAATCTACTATCTGGTAGGAGCTACTGAAGCCTATGGTGGATATGTCAAATTTATATGAGGAGCGTAGAAAATTCTCCCATACATGGGAGAATTCTCACTGGGATGCTCAGAGTCTTGTGATAATTCAGAAGTATCGTAACCACACAGCATCTTGGTAGTTTGTTTTTGTTTTTGTTTTTGCTTGCTTTTGTTTTAATTTATGAATAGAGTGAGAATAGTTTCTACCTTCTGGAATTATCACAACAGCATGTCAAAGTCCTTAGCTCAAGTGTACAGCATATATTAACCTTGCTAAATAAGCACACCCCTGGCACTGGAAAACACCATCTAGTCCAAACTCAACTCCTCTAGTCTGACCACAGAAATCATTTAGGCATCTTTGTTAAAGCCAGCTCCAGAAGGATCCTGTAGTCAGCCTTATAAAACAGCTAGATGCTTGGATAATCTCACAGCCTGCAATCTCCTTTTCCATCATTCTTCATGCTTTCAGTGTCCTGAGATTGCCATGGTGACAATGTGGGTATATACTCACAACATGGTATGTGTTAAGCTCTTTATTTCCAAAGCACATTCGCATTCTTACGTTGTTGATTCTAAAACAACTGGACAACTCAGGGAGGGCAGTAATACCCCACACTAATGATAAGGAAACACAGAGTATGGGAGAGAGTAACAGTGGCCATGATAGTTACATACAAGTTGTGTCCCTGTCTTCTGTGTATATTGGTCCATGGAAACTTCTTAGTAGCCCACATATTATTATTTAAATTATTTTAATTGTCATGAAAAGAAGTAAGGCTCAGAAAAGATGGCCATATGTGTATATTTCTCAGAACAGTTACTGGGACTCAACTCTGGACTTGTCTTCCTCCAAAATCAATAAGCTGCATCAGCAACTTATCAAAGAATTGCTCAAACTATTAGTCACTAGCATATTATAATCTGTGCCTTCCAACTCATAGTCCATTTCAGTACATGGTTCAGTAAAACATCCATTCAATCAGTATAAGTTGTTAAGGTCCACTTGTCTTCGGCTGTGGCAGTCATTGTCACATACAGCTGCTTGTCAGCTCTTTGTCATTCCTAGTCTCCTATTCTTAGCTTCCCAGTCCATGCCTCAAATTGCAGGGTTTCTCCAATGCTGAGAGGAGAAGATATCCTGCAACTTCCTTTTTTATTTACTAATTAGATATTTGACAATTTCATAGACACAGGTTACATGATGCTACAATGAAACAATGCCCTAACATCTAACTCCTTCCCACCCCTTTCTCGCTCTCCTCTCCTCACAAATCTTTTTCCCACATTCATTTCTATTTCCAGCATTCTGACCCACTAAATTTAACCAAAATCTTCTGGGTAACCATGAGTTTGGAACTATCTATTAGAGTCTTGTGGGCTCAGCAGTGTGCTCAAAGGTAAAGACAATGACCCCCTTCCAAAAGCCTAGCATCTACAATTAGCCAAGAGTTCAGCAATAAGCATCAAGAATCCATGAGCCCCTCTCTCATCCATGACAGACTGTTGATGGTCACTCTTATGTGGGCCCAATGCAGGTAACCACTGCTGCTCTGATGATTACAATGGGCATCCTTTCTATTCAGCTGTTCTTGTGGCCTAAGTACATAGTTACAACCAAGTTACGATGGTATTTTGTGTATGGTCTCCTTCCCCTTGGGAGAGTGAACTTAGTCCTTAGTTGAGATGACCTACTCTCTCTTGCTTTGTTTTAAAAGGAGATGATGGTGAAAGAGGTGACACAGGAGAAGAAGGCAAGGATGGCAAAGTTGGACGCCAGGGACCTAAAGGTAGGCTAGCCTGTCTGAAATTGCCAGTCTAATTTACAACTGTGCAATGTGTTCTCTCTCTCTCTCTCTCTCTCTCTCTCTCTCTCTCTCTCTC
>NW_021604565.1:29689684-29721999 GCF_004785775.1 Grammomys surdaster
CTCTCTCTCTCTCTCTCTCTCTCTTGCCTTTGTCTTAGAAATTAGCAGTTTTGCAAGCCCTCTGTCCCAGAGTTGCACATAATGTGTTTGAGGTATGATTTACTTGACCAGACAAGGGCCCTGATGGGCTTGCCTGAAGGCTAGACTTGCCTTGAAGGCTCTGTTGTACTTCTCAAGCTGTATCGTTAAGGCTGTTCACACTCTGTGGCTCATGGAGTAGCAGTCTCTGAGAAAAACATTAAATGGTGAGTTTTGAGAAACATAGCAATCATAGCTTTGATAGCTTCTGGCAGGAATACAGGGGAAGAAGGACTCAATTTTGTTTAAGAGGCTAGAGTTTGTCCATGCTCCAGTGAGTAAATGAACAACACATATTGAACTTACTTTTTTCCCATTTTTCTTCTTTTTGTGTGTGTGAGAGGGTGGTCACAAGGGTGGACAATGGACATGGGAGGAGTGGGAATTGAGTACATGGGATCTATGATGTGAAATTTCCACATAATCAATGACAATATGTTCGGGGAAAAAAGAAATAGTTATGGTCATAGAAAGGGCTGCCTGGTCCTTTGAAATGCTTGTCTTTTCCCAATCGCTGTATTTCTTTATTCCTTTTTCCTTAAAATAAAGAATGATGTAACAGGTTAATGGAGGGTCTTGTAGGAATGGAAAACAAAGCAAACAACAGTAACACAAAAGCTACCTGGATGTTTTCATGAATAAACCTAAGAGTAAACCTTAGTAAAATTAAATCAATAAGCAAAAGGCTTCTGAGTCACCACCATGTACATTCTAAACATCTGGGTTGTTACCTCTCTTACTGAACGGTACCCATGGACCACTTGTTTTAAAGTTTTAGTTAATTTATAGTGTGGAAAAGACCCCCAAGCTCTTAGAACCTCAATCCGAGAAAGATTGTATCGTTATAAAAGTTCTTATGCTAATTGCTAAATTATTCTCACAAAACAAAGATTTGTATCTAGTGAATGTTTTTATAGTATCACTTTTCATTAGTTATTTGTTAGGTTCTGGGTTTAATTTTTGGTTTGATTTGGCTTCATTTTCCTTTTTGCTTTTTGAGGGCTTTTTGTTTTGTTTTATTTGTTCTTGTTTGTTGTTTGCTTGGTTGGTTGGTTGTTTTTTGCTTGTATTTTATGAGAGGTCTCATAATATAGCCTTGGCTAGTTTGAAACTTGCTATGTTGACCAAGCTAGCCTTTTAATCATAAAGATTTACCTGCCTCTGCCTCCTCAGTACTAGGATAATAGGTGTGAGCAGCCATACCCATCTTTTATTAACATTTAAAAAAAACTTTAAAATAGTGTAGTGGATCCCTGATGATGAGTTACAAGCTCAGCAGAAATATGAGCTGTGGTGGATTATAGCTGCAATCCCAGTATCCAGACTTGAGGCAGAACTGCTGCATTTGAGGTCAGCCTGGCACTCAGAGTAAACTCCAGACCAGTCTGGGTTACACTGTGAGATGCTGTCTCCAAAGACAAAAAAAAAAAGGAACAGAACTTCAGCAAGACAGTTTCTAATATCTCTTTCATCACTAAGTTTTATGACTACACATTCTCTTCCCTGTTCCGAAGTAGCTAAAACTGTAAAATCTTGTTTGAAAGCAGAGAGAGAAATCAATCCTAAGACAAAATCAGAAATGTATCTACAGGTGAACCTATCTAAAATGAAATACAAGAAACTTACTCAGCCACTTCTCTGCCCTTTATATTACAGACCCTCTGCTGTGGGCATTAGACTACATTTCTGCAGTAAATATTTTAACACCAACATGCCCAGAATTGTCAGAATCATCACATTTCAGTTAATTGATATCTTCTAACTCTGTTTAAACATAATATCTATATATTAGCATCTTGGGTTCATCTTCTGATACTATGATAAAATACCCTGACAAATATAATTTTAAAGAGAAAAGTTTTTGTTTATTTGTTTGTTTGGTTGGTTTGTTTTGGTTTGGTTTGGTTCACAGTTCTAAGTTACAGATTATCATGGGCAGGAAGCCACAGCAGCTGAAGCTTGAGGGATGTTAGCACATTACATCCATAATCATTAACAGAGAGCAAAGAATGCAAGTGTGTGCGTGCCTGGCTCATTTATTTCTTTTATGTGGGTTTACACTACAAGACCAAGCCCAAAGAATGGTGCAGTCCACAATGAATGAGTCTTCCTCTGTCAATGAACATAATCAAGACAAACCCTGCAGGTATGCCTGCAGGGCAACCTGATTATTGAGCAAACTAACCATCACATTTAGGTATCTTAGGTAGAAGATAGGTAGATAGATAGATAGATAGATAGATAGATAGATACAATAATATATATTATATATGGAGAGAATTCTATATATAATATTTAATAATTTTTCTATATAGAATTCTGTATAATATAGTCTACCTAACATACCTAATATATATGTATATGTATATACCTAATATATAAATGATAATCAATATAAATAAATATATATGTGTATTTCTATATCTTTAAATTAAAGAACCCATTAGTCACATCCTTAAAGGAAAGAAAAAAATCTCATTCTATAATAATGGCATGCTTTGTTTTTCAGGAGTTAAAGGAGAGCTGGGTGATATGGGAGCCCAGGGCAATATTGGCAAGTCTGGCCCTATTGGCAAAAAGGGTAAGTTGGCCATGTTATTTGGCAGTACAAACTAAAGCAAGGGAGCACATGGTGAACACATTTTGTTAATGTTTTATGTCATGAAAATGATCACTTTTCTTTTTTTTAAATAGTATTTGTTCTATCTCCTGAATTTGAGTCTTATACAAATTATATTTCCCATAGCGGAGAATCAAAATAAACTGTGGAATAAAATTAAGCAAGACTTCAGAACAGAATCACAAATAAAGTTCTTGTAGGTTCTATACTGAACTCTCTCCCTAGATCTATGACTAGCTACTAACCCTTGCTACAACCCAATGATATCATAATTTAAATATTGTCATGATTACTCATAAAACACAAGGTAGACAAGTATAGAGTAGAAAAATAATACTAATGTCTCCAAAATCTATTATCAAGATAAGAAACTGAAGTGTATCCAAAAATGCCCACCTCTTCGGACAAATTTTGCTATAACTACAGCCTCAATAAATTGTTTTTTATTACCCAATCTCCCCTTCCCTGCCCTCTTCCCATAAAACCTCACAATGGTAACAAGTCTCAATTGTTCTCAAATTCATTAATTCATTTATATATACAGGCATTGTTCCATTTGGTTGGGAACATGAAGCCGAAGGAAAAGTCAAAGTGCTTTGCCAGCAGCTCAGAGATGATTCAGAAAGATAATCTTTTTCACAAGAAGAATTATAATCCTGAACAACATGAGTACTAGAGGTGCCAAATGGGAAAAGAAGGCAGGATTGAGATGGGGAGAAACTGAAATAGATCTTAAGAAACAGCAACAAGTTTTCGCACACCAGGGAAAAAAATTTAAGGGAAATGCAGGAAATAGTCCTACAAAGGTTCAGATTAGAAGCTCAGTGCCATGAGTGCTATAGTATTGCATCCTTTGTGTTATAACAAATGCATAAGTCATAAATATTTGGCACTTTTCAAAACTGATCAAGTGCCTAGTGGTGCCCAACAGTTGAATCTTTTTTTAATTGGATATTTTATTTATTTACATTTCAGATATCATACCCTTTCCCCATTACCCCTCCCTAGAACCCCTTATCCTGTACCCCCTCCTCCTTTTTGCTTTTATACCATTTTAATTACATGCATGTATTATGGTCAGTTCTAGGTTGAGACTCTAACCATACAATCGATGCAAATAGCCAAGGAACAAGCAGCACGATAAACACAAATAGTCAAAGAAAAAGCAAGGCATTAAACCCAATTACATGAACACTCCCATGATCACTGATTCTAAGGGCTTATCAGAATGACCAAAATATCTGAGCCTACTTTCCTCTCTTAGAGAAACTCATTTTCATGTCTGAAGCCTACTTCCTTTTTCTAGCCTAAAATTTAGATTCCTGTCTGAAATTACTTTTTTGTTCTAGCCTAATGTCAGATTCTGAATCCTATTTCCTTGTCCTTGGCCAATGTCATATTCCTGCCAAGCAGCCCAATTCCTTGTCCTTGGCCCATGTCAGATTCTTGCCAAGCAGCCCCAAAGGCTCTTAGCCTCTCCCTGTTTTTTATTTCATTAACAAGACTGAGCCTGTCTTAGGTCATTCTGACAAGAATGCCTTCCTTACCCATCATGGAATATGCATTATCAAAAGCAATTCACTTCTGTCTTAGGCTAGTACGGCTAGCCCTTTTTTCTTGGGAATAATTTTATTCCTGCTGATCGTGTTAAAGCTTGTCTTTAACAACATCAACAGGTTGCCAGTCAAAGTGCGTGGTTTGAACCTGAAAATGGACCCTGAGACATAGTTATTAAATTAACAGGCTGCCAAGCCAAGGACAGCTAAGATTCTGCACAGAGCCTTATCAACAGTTGAATCTTATAGGGAGCTTGCCAGAGTGGAATCTGGGTGAGGCTTGTGACTTCTAATCGTGCCTGGAGGCTCAGTGCTTCCTCTTAGCTGTCTCAGCCACTCTTTCCCATGTTGATGGACTGGGAGACATGGATGAGCATCTCTCTTGAATGTTCATTACTGGTTGAAATCTTTATAGCTGGGGGATGCTATACAAGTTCCTCATAGTCCAGGACAGCTGTTGTTGTTTGAGTCTGGTGGTTTTATCAAAAAGCTGAGCTTTTTGTTTTTTAATTGAAAAGCTTCAGAACACTTCATTTGCACAGGTTTTACCTGAAATCCTGAGAGGATGCTTACCATGGGTTTACAAAATATGTTTTGGTAAACTTTGGAAATTAAGACAGTCATTTTATATCTATCAGCTGAAATAGTAATTCTCTACATTTTTGAAATGATTGCCTCTCTAGCAGTACACATATGTAATATATTAACATATGTTTGGTATGTAATATATATTAAAGTATGTTTCTTCTTCAACCCCAAACCCATTTGTACCCCTTAGTTGATATTGCCACCAACAATGCCTGAGTTAAGACCACTGTCTCCAGCTCTAAGTTCTCTCTACCATCCTTCTTGTATTGAATGGTTTTGGAGTGGATACAAGTATTCAAGAAGTGTACTGAGACTGGCTTAAATGAAGAAAAACATTTAGTTTGGACTTAAGCTGATATGTTTATGTAGTTTGAAGTTACTTTCATAAACAGTTAAGTTATTGCTAACAAGTACAGCATAGGAATAGCCTCCAAGAATATTCTCACCACCTATTGTGTGGGCTAGTACAAGTCATGAAACAAGTGCTGACTGTGCCCAGGCACATGCAGCACAAGAAATGTAGAGAAATAAACAAGGGTAAAATGCTTGACAAACCTAGAGCTGGAGATAATTTGAAGTTTTGCAAATCAGACATCTCAGGTATACATGACAAATATTTTAGCAGAATATGTCCTCAAACATGATGATCATCTGAACATTCATATCCTATGAAGAACAAGTTGCAATGTTGGAAAAACAGTAGTATGGTTAATAATCACACAATATCCTGACTTTAGCTATAGGGCAAGAGGCTACAGTCTACATCAAATTAATCTTTCTGAAAATTATGACTGGCTAGGTTTTAAAATATATAAACATGCTTACATATGAAGGCATGAGAGAACTGCAGCCATGCTCTGGAGTATTAGGAGTCAAAGTGAAATTAACTTGTAGATTCTACATAGGACATTCATCAGTTCATATCCAGTGCCCACTGTACAGGGGAGGAAACACTGAGAGACTCAGGTGTGACTAGAAACTTGCTCAGACTCAACTGATTCTGAAGGATTTCCAAAGAACAGAGAGCCCCAGGAAAATGCTCCATAATTCAGTTATAACTCCAGAAAAATCAGAAAGGCATTTAATTCAACATATACCAATTTGTGTTTGTTTAGCATAGCAAACTAAGTGTGTGAGAAAATACGTGATCAAGAAGAGAATATAAACAACAAAGAATCTACTTCAAAAACATTCAATTAAAAAATCAAAACTCAAAATGTCTTTCTCAAGATTGGTAACAAGGTTAGCATCTCCCTCTATCTTCAATTCTAATCAACATTCCTCATGAACATCTAGCCAGAGCACAAATACAAAAAAGAACTAGGAATCTCAAGAGTAGAATACAGACTGAAATTCATCACATACAGCTGATTTATTGCATGACCAGAAAATTGTTAATAAGCTACAGATAAGCTACTTATATAGAGAAGAGTTTTAGGATGCCAAACAAATAAAACTCAATTTGACTTCTAAATACAAAAAATGATGCCATTTATCATAGTATCAAAGTTATCATATACTTAGGAATACATTTAATAAAAAGTATCTAAGCCCTCCATAACAACCACAGTATGGTAATGGAATCAATGGCTGAAGAAATGGAAGTAGAGTTACTACATCCAGACTTGGTTTACACAGGTTGATACTATTCTTCAATGGAAAATCAGCTGCATATTTCTAAATAGTACTGGGTTAGCTAAATATTCATGTTTAAAAATAATAATTGGCTCAATGTGTAAATGTGCTTGCTGTTTTGCATAAATACAAGCACAAATGACAGAAGTATCCCTAGGGTCTTTTCAGAGATTGTTGGGAATTCGACCCAAATCCCAAGCCAAAGTTTACTTAATGATATTTTACAAAATTCAAACAACAATTTTATATATCAAATCTTCTAACACTATGCAATCGAAAGCTATACTAAATTGATGCCTACCTGCTAATGAATGACAATAGGAAAATATGGTCTTTGCTTTCCCTTATGCTTATGAATATTATGCTTATATAACTTTGTATATACAATAAAAACACTAAAACCCATAGAACAATCCTCTTGGCTCTGATTGTGTGATATGGCAACACACTCTATGCTCAGAGCCAAGGCTGCAGTGAAGCCACAGGATACAACATGGGTGAGCATTGCCACCAACACCTCAGATTCATTATAGGAGTAATTTTGAATTGGCTTTTGCTCTTGGCATTTTCAAAAACTTTTTACTGTTACCAAGTTTCTCAGGACACGCACATTTACTTATTCAACCCGAAATGTTGTCAATAACCCACAATTTAAGGAACTCAGTATTAGGTGACAGAGAAAAAGAGGAGTGACAAATCTTTATTTAGTATGACTAGCTGAGCCACTAAGTGGATGGATCACAGAAATGTTGAATAATTAAATTTGGAAATGGTGGATTAACTAAACATTCTCCTTTCTGTCCATTCCCACTTTCCCTTTATCACTCAGAGGTGCCGTACCCAAAGTACACCTCTATCACTGTCCTCATGGTTTTTATTTGCCCCTGTAGAATATTGGTTTCTGGGGGTATCTTAATTAGGATTTCTATTGCCATGAAGACCTACCATAGTGACTCTTATAAAGGCTAACATTTAAGTGGGACAGACTTAACAGTTTCAGAGGTTTGATTCATTATCTCCTGGTGGGAAACATAGCATCATGCAAAGAGACAGTACTGGAGAAGGAGCTGAGAGTTCTACATCTGGATCCGGAGGCAGAACAAAATGAACTGTCTTGAGCTTATGACACCTCAAAGCCCACCCCTACTGTGACAGACATTTTCTAAAAGGCCACACACACCACCTCCTCCAACAAGACCATGCACCCTAATGGACCCAGTCCCTATGGGCCAAACATTCAAACACGTAAGTCTATTGGGTGTCATTCCTACTCAAACCACCACAGGGGGTAAGAGATGAATAAAATATTTGTTGGATCTGTTGACTTAAGACATATAAACAGGAGGCTGGTGTGATAACATGGTAGGTAAAAGTGTTTGCTGAGCAAACCAAGGGCCAGGGTTCAATTTTAAAAGATGGTGTGGGAACTCACATCTGTAATCCCAGCATGGTGGTGATGGGAAGGGGAAGTAAAAGCAGGAGGATCACTGGGAATTGTTGGTCACCAGTAAAGTTCCAGGTCTAGCAAAAGACCAAGTCTGAAAAAATAAAGCAAAGCATGGTAGAACAGGACACTCAATGTCCTTCTCTGACTTCTGCAAGCATGCATACATATTCACAGGCATGCATGCCTGCATATACAGGTGTACATGTACCATACTCATATACATAAATACACATACACTCACAAAATGTGTGTGTGCATGTACATATGTATATATGTGTGTTCACATATATACTACCTGAGAATTATAATTTTACCTTTATGCCTATAATGAAGTAAAAACGTTCTAATAATTTATTGTATTAAGAATGCCAAAAACGTAGCTGTGGATATAGCTGAATGTTAGCAAGTTTGCCTAGGATAAGCTCTGGGTTTCGTACACAGAAATACACACATTTACCCATACATAGGTCTTCATGGGTGTACGTAGGTGTAGTAAAAACAGTATGACAAAACATACTATTTCCTACAAGGTAGCCTAGATTTTCTCTCTTTTCTTTTAGAACTACTTTTCTACGCTGCAAGTTCTATCATTCCCTGCCAAGATTTCCTTCCCATCTAGAGATGTGTCATAAAAATTTATGAGCATGTCTTAAAAAAATGGAGATGCAGTATTTTGACTTACCTGGATTAATTTCATTTTTAATCAGTAGTTGGAAATTTATTGTCCTCATTTGGCCATGGCCCTCCTAAGTTTTTCACTGGCTTGGATTAATCTCAACTTTCTCTGTCAGCTGACCTTAATGCTGTCACCTGCATAGTCAAGGTAGCTTTCCAGATGTCAATATTTCATTTTAAGAATAAGAAATAAGAATGATTTAATATAGGTAAATTCAATCTCATAGCGAAGTAAATGTTTTCACTTAAAGCCAATAATCTTTTCTGCACTGAAAGCATTCTGATTTCTTTTGTTCCTCTGAATGTGACCTCTAATTCTTTACTCAAGACACTTGTTATAGGTGTATTCCCACTCACAGGGCCAAATAAGGTTTTGTGGGCAACTTGAAATCATAATTAGGAAGCCCAAATCTTTGGTAAGCAAGCAAAGGGCACAGCTTGAGTGCTTTACGCTGAGCTCAGGTTGTTCCAGCATCCTTTAAGTATAGGCCATTGAGAATTTCATTAAGAGATGGGATTGCTTCATTTACTCCCCTAATGACTTACCATTCAAGGTACCATTATTTCCACTTAAGACGTAAAAATACAAACTTAAGGAAATTCAGCAGCCTGTCCACAAAACAGCAAGCACAGAATTCGAACACGTGGACATTCACTTTCATGGCTGTGTCTTACAATCTATCACAAAAGGAAAGGGCTTCATGTTTAATGTTCACCACAGTAGCTGCAGCTTCTCAGAATAGAAGAAGCCACATTTCAATTCAATCAACCATGTCCCACAAAAATCAGATCAGGATGGTGCTGCCTTGTAGTCTTTTCTGCTGTGATCCACAAGGGTCTTTTCCTGTTCTGAACACCTACTGCGCTTTTAGTTTATTTTGAAATGTTAGAACATCATGATATCAATATTCTTGTTCTCATGTGTGTTTTTATTTCCTTAAAAGCCAATCCTTCTTCCAAAGCAAATATGGACCTTTTTTATTCCTGGCAGAAACATCCAAGATTTGAAATGGATGCCAAAGCTACAGATAATAAACCGGAGCCTTTATTCAGCATGAATTTGTTCCCAATTCATACAGTCTTTTTGTTTTGTTTTTACAATCCAGCCAGTGCCCTCTCCCAATCCCCCTCCCAAGTTTCTCATCCCATTCCTCCTCCCCTCTGTATTCCAGAAGATGACACACACACACACACACACACACACACACACACACACACACACACACCAGGCATCTCCCCTCCCTGGGCCTTCAAGTCTCTCCAGGATTAGACATGGCTTCTCCCAGTGAAGCCAGATGAGGCAGGCCTCTGCTATATATGTGTCTTGGGTCTCTGACAAGCTTGCATATGTTGCCTGGTTGGTGGCTTAATGTCTGGGAGGGGCATCCAGGTTAGTTGAGACTTCTGGTCTTCCTATGGGGTCACCCACCTCTCCAGCTTCCTCCATCCTTCCCCTAATTCAACCATAGAGGTCCACAATTTCAGTCCAATGGTTGGGTGTAAGCATTTGCTTCTGTCTCTCTGTCAGCTGCTGGTTGGGCCTCTCAGAGGACTGCTGTGCAAGGCTCCTGTCAGTAAGCATAGCATAGCATTAGTAATAGTGTCAGGCCTTGGTGCACCCCCATGAGATGGATCCCAAGTCAGGCCAGTCACTGGACCATTTTCCCTCAGTCTCATCTCCACTTTTGTTCCTGTTATTTTAGACAGGAATAATTCTGGATCAGAAAAGACTATGAGCTGGTAACCCCATCCCTCCTCTTAAGGCCCTGTCTATCTACTGAAGGTAGACTCTTCAAGTTTCTTTTCCCCACTGTTGGACATTTCATCTAACATCACTCCCATTGAGTCCTGAGAGTCTCTCACCTCCCAGATCTCTGGTGCTTTCTAGAGGGTTCCCCCACCTCCTACTCCACCCTCGAGGCTACTTACTTCCATTCATTCTGCTGGCTCTCTGGCCTTCCCTTCTGCCCAATGCCCCCCCCCATACCTGATCTTGTTCCCCTTTTCCCTTCCTCCCTTCTTCCACCCAGATCCCTCCCTCCCTCTACCTCCCCTGATTATTTTCTTCCCCCTTCTAAGTGGGATTAAAGCATCCTCACTTGGGCCATTCTGCTTCTTAAACTTCTTAAGGTCTGTGGGTTGTATCCTGGATATTGTGTACTTTTTGACTAATATCCACTTATAAGTGAGACATATCATATATGTCCCTTCGTATCTAAGTTACCTCACTCAGGATGATATTTTCTAGTTCCATCTTTTTGTCTGCGGTACTCATGGCTTTCTCATTCTTAATAGCTGAGTGGTGTTCCATTGTATAAATGAATGACATTTTCTGTATCCTTCCTTCATTTCCAAGACATCTGGGTTGTTGCCAGATCTTGTTATTGCAAATAAGGCCACTATGGACATAGTAGTACACTACTCCCTCTGGAATGGTGGAGCATCTTTTGGGTATATATATATTTATCTTCAGGTACATCTATTTCCAATTTTCTGAGGAACTTCCAGATTGATTTCCAGAGTGCTTGTACCAGTTTACAATGTCACTGGCAATGGAGGAGTGTTCCTTTTTTTCTACATCCTCACCAACATGTGCTGTCACCTCAGTTTTTGGTCTTAGCCATTCTCAATGGTGCATGGTAGAATCTCAGGGTTGTTTTGATTTGCATTTCCCAAGTGCTTCTGAGCCATTCAAGATCCCTCTCTTGTGAATTATCTGTTTAGCTCTGTACCCCATTTTTTAATTCGCTACCTTCTTGAGTTCTTTTTATATTTTAGATATTAGCCCTCTATAGGATGTGAGGTTGCTGAAGATTTTTCCCCAATCTATAGGTTGCTGATTTGCCTATTGACTGTGTCTTTTGCCTTACAGAAGCTCTTTAGTTTCGGGAGGTTCCATTTATCAATTCTTGATTTTAGAACCTGAGCCACTGGTGTTCTGTTCAGAGAATTTCCCCCTGTGCCAATGAGTTTGAGGCTCTTTCCCACTTTCCCGTCTATTAGATTCAGTGTATCTGGTTTTATCTTGAGATCCTTGATCCACTTGGACTTGAACTTTATGCAAGTTCATAAATATGGATCTATTTTCATTTTCCTACATACAGACTTTCAGTTATACCAGCACGATTTGTTGAAGATACTTTCTTTTTTACCATTGTATGGTTTTGGCTTTTTGTCAAAGATCAAGTGTCCATAAGTGTGTGCATTTATTTTTGAGTCTTCAATACTATTCCACTGATTGACCTGTCTGTCTCTGTACCAATACCATGCAGATTGTCAAAGATCAAGTGTCCATAAGTGTGTGCGTTTATTTTTGAGTCTTCAATACTATTCCACTGATTGACCTGTCTGTCTCTGTACCAATACCATGCAGATTGTATCACTATTGCTGTGTAGTACAGCTTGAGGTCAGGAATAGTGATTGCCCCAGAAGTTCTTTCATTGTTAAGAACTGTTTTTGCTATCCTGAGCTTTTTTTTCCATATGAAATTGAGAATTGCTCTTTCCATGTCTGAATAATTGTGTTGGAATTTTCATGGGGATTGTGTTGAATCTTTAGATTGCTTTTCGTAGGATGGCCATTTTTACTATATTATTCCTACCAATCCATGAGCATGGGAGATCTTTTAATCTTTTGAAACGTTCTTTGATTTCGCTCTTCAGAGGCTGGAAGATCTTGTCATACAGATCTTTCACTTGTTTGGTTAGAGTTATACCAAGATATTTTATAGTATTTGTTACCATTGTGAAAGGTGTTATTTTCCTATTGTTCTGTCAGCCCATTTATCATTTGTACAAGGAAAGCTACTGATTTGTTTGAGTTAATTTTTTATTCAACCACTTTGCTGGAGTTATCAGCTGTGGACATTCTCTAGTAGAATTTGGGGGGATTGTTTATCACTTGAAGTTAGAGTACTATATTAAATAGATACAGAGAGTGTGGGCAGCCTTCTTTTGTCCCTGATTTTAGCGCGATTGCTTCTAGTATCTCTCCATTTAGTTTGATATTGACTGTTGGATTGCTGTATATTGCTTTTATTGTGTTTAGGTATGGGCCTTGAATTCCTCATCTCTTCAATGATTATGATGCTGTGTAAGTGTTATTGTAAAACCTTTTAATGGGTCAATCCCTATGATAACTGAGATAACAATTAATTAATGGGTAGATGGGGAACATACACAGAGTGGATATAATGCAAATAGAAAATTCATTTGCCCAGAAGCTAAAGTGAGATATTTTTATGCTACTCAGAATAATATGTAATTTATACTCATTAATTGTTTACTTCTGAAGTTTCCATTTAATAACTTTGAATTATGGTTGATCACAGGGAACTACAACTATAGAAATAAATCAAAAGTCAGAAAGAGAAGATTATTGTTATCTATATTTATTTTATGTCTGTTATAAGACTTATCCAAAATAGTAATTACAACAGAATTAGACTCCATATTCAATCCATATCAATTTGAGAGAGATTTAAGTGCAATCAGAATATAAATTATAAGAAAATAAAGTATTAAGCCTGCCTTCATAGAATAGTGTTATTGCTCTAATTTATGGTGCCTTTGAATCTTCTAAACACATAGTCATAATTTTATGTGAATTTTTATTGCAAAGACTGCTATTTCCTTCAGAATTTTTCTATTATTTGTTTTTACCTCACATCATTATACAGACTTAAAGGGTATGATATTATATTTTGATACATACGCACATTGCATATCAATCCCCTAAAATACTTACTGTTCTTTTGCAGTGAATTGGTCAAGATCTCCTCTAATTATTTAGAAGTAGAGAATACATTACTATCATCAATAATCGTCCTAGTGTGCAACAGAAGATAAGGGCTTGCTGCTGCTAAGTCTAATTTTATTCCCCAGGACAAATCATGTCCAATTTCTTCTGATCTTACCCTTTCCAGCATGTGCTAACTATTATCCTACTGTCTAAGCCTATGAGAGTAACATTTTCCACTTCTAAATATAAGTAAGATCATGGGGGTTTTGTCTTTCTGTACCAGGCTTATTTCAGTTGAATAACATTTTCACTTTATTTGGCTTCATACAATCATCAGCCAACTCATCTGCAAAGCATTCTGAACTAGGAAGTCAGAAATGGTTGGGTTTAAATACCAACCCTGCCATTCAAACTATTGAGCAGGTTATTCGCCTACATGAACCCAAGTTCCTTCCATTGTAAAATGAAGGCAATCAGATTGCCCACCTCATAATATAAGATTTAATCTGATAATATAAGTGAAGCATGTAGAATGATTGACAATATATTTATATTTAGTAAATGAATATCCCCTTTCTTCTACAACTCATTCTCACAGTCCTCTCTAGCTTGCATATGAGGGAATAAAGAATCTTTAGGAAACAACTAAGACTAGAGCAATCTTCCTCAGCAAAAGAGTTGACATGTTCTCATGTGTTTGTTCATTTGTTGGTTTGTTATTCTTACCACCTCTATGATGTCTGTACCCTTCTACATACTGCTGCTGAAGTTCTTCCCAGGCTTAATTGCAAAGTACTCCATCTTTCCTACTACTCTCCTATCTCTCCTGACTCCCTCTTAGGTATACCATATTTGTTAGAAGTGTCTCTCCCAGACTTACCATGTTATGTGATTATCGAGTTCAGCACTGTCCATAGGAAAGTTCTGAGACTTCTACTCTCACACCTGAACAGCACTCTGAAAGTCAAGAGCCTCTTTCTTTCTGTTAGTCAAGCACCTACATGTGTGACATCACTGGAAAGAAAGTGTCCATATAGATCAGTTTTAAAAGGCATGGGAAATCCATGGGAATCCCATTAAAAATACTTTCTCCTACTTATAAGAATGGCCTTGTGAGAAGCTCTCAGCAGACAGAGGTTGTCTAAGACATAAGGTGTCAGTAGAATGACACCCTCTGAGCAAATGACAGAAGTAATCTGCAGGCTTTACAGTGGCCTTGTGAGAGATGGGATTGGAACCTATTGGTTCATATGCCCAACTTCCTAACTTCCTTTAGTTCTTATCCAGGCAGAACTGCCTCTTACTCCTTCAATCTTGGTGACCTCTAGTCTGTGTTTACCCTTCGTAATTTTTTTCTTATATTCTTATATAACCAGATCACCTTTAATGCATGAAACCTTACCTCACCTTGTGCAGTGTCTTGTCTTTTGATCCTCAAGAACCTCAGCCAAACATGTTCTCCTAGAAATCAAAAGCTTTTCCTTTCAATTATTGTGTCTGATGTGGGCTTCAGGAGTTATTTTGAAGTTTTAAAATAGAACCAATATTTTTTTTTTATTTCTTTCTCCCTATTTCAAAATGTCTGCTTCTTTGAGAATTATTTCTTGGAGACCTCTGACTGAGTAATATAATCGCCCCATAGAAAGAAGAACAGAAAGAAAAATTATCAAGGTTGACATTTCACTCTAATGTGATATGACTCTGCAGAACAGATATTTGCATGTGTTATGTCCTTCCTAAAAATTGTAAATGCTTTGAAGTCAGAAGTTTAATCTTGTTCTTTTGTATATTTTCTCCTAGAACCTAGCTGTTAGACTTGCTACTTGTTGAAATCATTTGAAAAAAAACTGATGAGTTTATTTATTTAGTTTTTGTTTTGTTTTGATTTGATTTTGCCAAGGCCAAAGTCACATAAAATGACCTGGAAGTTAGTAACTAAAGGCAGCTCAGTGTGTTAATTAGTGAATATAGATTTGCAGAACAATTGTATTTTTAAAATTAAAACTATTCTCCTCATTATATTGGCACTGTTATTAAGGTGAAGGCCATATTATCAGCAAGACAAGTATGACAAATTCTAATGTTCTTTATGTATCCTGCAGGAATTTCAATGATCAATCTAAATAAATCGTGACTCATCTGATTATTTATGCTTATGCACAACCCAAAGCAAATCAGTGGTAAAAAGCTAAGAGATATTAGTTGGAGATAATGAAAACAAAATTTAAAGGCTGTTTCCTTTGGCTTTAGGGGTATAGATGATATCAGCCTGAAACAACTCACTTTTATTTAGTTATTGTGCTTTTTTCTGCCTTTATTTAGGTGACAAAGGGGAAAAGGGTCTGCTTGGGATTCCTGGAGAAAAAGGCAAGGCAGGTATGAACTACATGCTGAATTTGTTTTCACTGATTTCTGACACCACTCCAAATTTGTCCATCTCAAAATGATGTGTTAGAAAAAAAGAAAAAAAAACCAGAGCCCCTTTTGATTCATTCAACCTTATTTCCATGAACTAGAGGATATAAAGAAAGAGAACTTTCCTGTCTGCACACTGGTGACTTTCCAAGCCCTGGGGAAGGGAATAAGGGGACATTCCATCCCTGCTGTGCTCATGGTGAGAAGCAAGCCCAGCACATCAAGAATTGGAGCTCAGTGTTTGGAACCAAGAGAAAAGTCCACACCAGAAACTGCATCAGCAGCCATGCCTCGAGTCTAGAGTATGTGAGCCAAATGCTGGCCTGAGGTTGGCCTCCAGTGCTGATCTTTTTAAGGTTACCTGGCTACAAAGCTTGTCCTGCTTGAGCTTGAGGAGCCCTCAGAGAACTTGGCTTGTAATGTTTGATATGAGGAAGGAAAGTAGGTTATTTGGGGAAAATTTCCACTGTTTCTATTGACAGTGGTCTAGTGAAGACTCGTTCAAAGAATTGCTCAATATTCCCTGTGTTTATCTGTGTCTGTGGATTAATTAAAGCATTGGGTATTTTTCCATTTGCTTAATAAAATCAGTTTAACTTTTCATACTTCCAAGCAATAAAGATATGGAAAACTACATGCAGCAACCATTAAACAGAAATAAAAGAGTCATTTGAATTCACCACCATTTTCTTTGATTCTGCTTCTCTTCGCTACAACTCAGGGCCGGTAGAAAGCCGGGTGAGCAGAGCAAGAAGCACAACAAACTAAAATAATACTTAACCAGTAAACTGGAGAGCTGCCTTTTAAAAATTAGGCTGCATATATTTACAGTATTTAAATATAGGCTTTGAAACTGGACAGCTACACTTTACATGGATAATCAGAGTTAACTTGTGATTGAATCATGAAAATTTCCTCTATCTTGGGAGAGTTGTGTGAGCTTGTGAATAATGCAGTAACAGAAGAGAGGCCTGGCTACAAATACGTTTTAAGGAAGCTGTAAAAGATTCCTCCTGAAATCGAGCAGACCATTTCATATTCAAGAAAAACAGCAAATGGCTCACCGTCTCTGTGCAGCGCTTCATCTTGCTTATTCCTTATAAAACCCTCATTTAGAGTTGTTGTTTTTTTTTTAATTTATATATCTTTATTTTATATGTGCTGGTGTTTTGCCTGCATGTATGTCAGTCTGAGGGTATCAGATTTCAGAGCTACAGATGGTTGTGAGCTGCTTTATGGATGCTGGGATTTGAACCTGGGTCCTCTGGAAGAGCAGTGAGTGATCTTACCCACTGAATCATCTCTCCAGCCCCCACCCCACATTTCTAAAATACACTTATGACTTTTTACAGTGAAAATAATAAATTGGAACCCTTGTTGAAACGTGTAGCGATTCACAGAGAGTTGTATGTAACCAAGCTGGAAAGTGATAGAAAACACTGGGAATACAGAAATGGTCCTCTCCAGAAGATCATGGTGTGCTTCAGCATGAACTGACAGTTTTGTCGTTGTTTACAAGGTACCATCTGCGACTGTGGCAGATACCGGAAAGTGGTT
The DNA here is from genome assembly GCF_004785775.1 of Grammomys surdaster. Taxonomy (NCBI): domain Eukaryota; kingdom Metazoa; phylum Chordata; class Mammalia; order Rodentia; family Muridae; genus Grammomys; species Grammomys surdaster. The sequence continues at coordinate 29,706,997 of NW_021604565.1, forward strand.
GGGCAACTGGATATTAGCGTTGCTCGTCTTAAGACGTCAATGAAATTCATCAAGAATGGTAAACATAGTCACTGTTTTGCTCCATTTCATATCTGTTAATCTGGTCCTTCAACACTATATTCCTGAGCAAGAAATACCTTGGGTCAAGCAAAGTATCACAGTACAAAAGCCTCTCAAAATATTGAGTATCCTCTCAGGTCCCAATATTTTTAATTTTACTGCACAGATTCAGTCATTTGTGTGTAGTGTTTCAGGAGGAAAGAGGACTTTGCTAAAAGTGGCTGTAAATTCCACAGGATGGGAGTAAAAATCCTTATCCAAATTCTTTGGTCAAATTAAGAAAGTTTTATTTTCTGTAGCACAAGGCTATCTCCCTAAAGTGGGGTTGAAGAAGATAGCATAGCCAGGTGGTGGTGGCGCATGCCTTTAATCCCAGCCCTTGGGAGGCAGAGGCAGGCGGATTTCTGAGTTCGAGCCCAGCTTGGTCTACAGAGTGACCAGGACAGCCAGAGCTACACAGAGAAACCCTGTCTCGAAAAACAAAACAAACAAACAAAACAAAACAAAAAAAAGAAGATAGCATCAAACATAGGAAAAAGTTTATACATAGCCCAAAACATTATAGGCCGAGGTGATTTCCAAGGTTTTTTTGGTTACGTAGGAACTTACCAGAACATCTTATCTTGTCAGAGTGGAGGGCGGTCAGGGTATATTATGTGGAACACGTCAAATTCCAGAAAATGGGTCAAGACCTAGTCAAATCCAAGTTTTACAGAAACAGGACTGAACTTATTTTGACCTTTGGCTTTTAATCTTAAGATAGAGTGAGGCTGATCCATCAAACAGAAGGAGAAAAGAAGAAAGCTGAGTAAGCCATGAGAGAAGAAGAACAGACACAGATTGAAACAGAATCTCTGAAACTGTCATAGTAGCAAGGACTACTTACTTGAGTGTTTGGGATAACACATAACTACTAACAATAGAGCATTTGGTGTTTTCTAGTATTGTGTTACATGTGCTGTGAGCCACCTGAAGCATGAAGAATGTCCCACCTGGGGATACAGAGAGCAGAGTAGAGTTTTCCTGACCCCCTTCACAATAACATTCAGTACCATTCTTATGTGCGTCTATAAATTTTTCAGCTTGATCATTTTTCTTGCCCCTTGTCCATTTTCCCACACTAATGAATACTAAACTTTTCAACTTGGCAAGGGCTTTGCTGAGAGAGTTTTATTAAAAAATCTGATGTAGTGACTATGGCCAACTTCATCTGGCTGAACTTTCACTTAGTGTAATACGGATGTACGTGTTGCACATTAGTAGAAGCAAACAAATACAATCAACTGCTCAGAGTCACAGTGTAACGATAGAGGCACAGGGAATACCAATGCTTAACTAAGCACCTTCATTGGTTATAACTTCTGGTTGGAAGTCATAAGAAGATTCTGTATGTCGAAGCTGGAGAAATGGCTCAGCAGTTAATAGCTTGCACTGTTCTTTCAGAGGATCCCAGATCAGTTCTGACCACTCATGTCAGGCCGTTCACAACTCCCTGTAACTCAAATTCCAGAAAATCTGACACCATCTTCTGATTTCTATAGGCACCCTCATATAACATGCCCTACACAGAGAGAGACATACACACATAGTCATGAATAAAAAACAAATTTAAAGATAAAATTCTATATCTTAACATGACTCACACTCTCATGAACACACAACCACAAGTTATAACATTTCAGCAGTCACAGGTTTCTTTGTAAAGTTCATTAATCCCAAAATGAATACAAACCACAAAGACAGTATTATGAGTTGAAGGTCATTTTCAATATCTAGTTGTATCTTGAAAAGCTCAGTAGCTAAGTATCCCCTATAACTCTCTGGATAATCTCAATCATTGTGTATGTCCATATTCCAAAAATTCCTGAAGTGGACAAAACATCTTTATTATTCCCATGCTGTCCATTGAATGCTTGCGATAGAATTCGGCATTTCTTAGGGTGTTCTAGGCATTGGTTTGAAGAGCATCAGACATGATGACTAACCTCAAGACATTTGTAGTTCAATGTAAGATATACACAAACAAGCAGAGGCGACTGTGCTGAGTGGTATAAAGAGATAGGAAAGGACAATGAAGACATACTCACTTGAGTGTTAAGGATAGCACATAACTACTAACAATAGAACATTTGGTGTTTCTCGTATTATGTTACATATGCTATGAGCCACCTGTAGCATGAAGAAAGTCCCGCCCAGGGATACAGAGAGCAGAGTAGAGTTTTCCTGACTCCCTTCCCAATAATATCCAGTACAAATTCCCATGTCTACCAAGGGGCATTGGAAAAGCTTCATATAGAAAATGTCATTTTTCTCTGAGACGTAAAGATCATCAGGGTCTTTCCAGGCACGAAAGGTGAGAGTGGGGAAGAAAAGTGCCACATGTGCCTGATACAGAAGTGGTGAGGTGCTTCAGGTAGCAGCTCATATAAACCGAGCTCTGTTATCAGGAGTACTATGGGACAAATATGTGGGAAGCTAAAGAGGAAGAGGAGAGAAAACAGATGGTAGATTTTTATTTTGTACCCGATAAACAGCAAGACACAGACAAAATTAAATGAGTAAATACCTCATTATAACCTTGCAAAGGAGCTCTTGAGTGCTCTGAGTTCATTGAAATGTAACAATATTATATAACAATTTGCTTCTTCTTGTATTGAGACACATCGTGATATTCTTCATCTCCTCCTTGCAGTCATAGCAGGGATCCGGGAAACTGAAGAAAAATTCTACTACATTGTGCAGGAGGAGAAGAACTACAGAGAATCTCTGACCCACTGCAGGATCCGGGGAGGGATGTTAGCCATGCCTAAGGATGAAGTCGTAAACACGCTTATTGCTGACTATGTTGCCAAGAGTGGCTTCTTCAGAGTGTTCATTGGGGTGAATGACCTTGAGAGGGAGGGGCAATATGTGTTCACAGACAACACTCCATTGCAGAACTACAGCAACTGGAAGGAGGGGGAGCCTAGTGACCCCTACGGCCATGAGGACTGTGTGGAGATGCTGAGCTCTGGCAGGTGGAATGACACAGAGTGTCATCTTACCATGTATTTTGTCTGTGAGTTTGTCAAGAAGAAAAAATAGTTCCCCTCATATTACACAGTCACTTTCTCCCTTGGTCTTTTAGCAATTACTTGTATCCATCTTCCATCTTTACCTTCCTAATTACAATTTAGCTTTTGCTAAATTGACATAAGGGCTCTGCCTCCACTGTCTTCTTCTGTGTTAATTGTGACATTTTTGTACATGATGTTTACTTGGGCTATTCTTGTGGATCGTTCCTTGCATCTCTATTTAACCCTCTAGCATACCAGAAGGAAGACACTGGAATTCAGAAGGGAAAGGGGGCGGGTGGTTCTGAAGCAATACAAGTTATAGTTCTTCTGTTAAATTGTCCTCTGCTATTAATGACTCCATTTTATTTCATGAACGTATTCATGTAGACATTCTTCACCTTCAACATAAATATTCTAGAGGAAAGGGCTCAAGCCTTCAGAAAACCATAAAAGTTCTACAGTGCTACGCTCTCCAGGGACCTTCCCTCTTCCATCTAATACATCACCCATGGAGAAATTTCATGGGAGACCTTTCACTCTCTGTAAATCAATGTTGCTAGAGACGCCCTTTCTATTATTTTAACATCACCCAGATAGGTCCGGAACAACATTTGAAATGTTTTTAGAATCCTCATTTACTGAGCTGGCAACAGTCTACCTTGAGCTGCAGATCAAACCTCACAGCAGCTTTAATCTGGCATTTGGAAATAAACAGTGGAACAAAACTCTAGCTTCTCTCCTTATAAACGGATACCCTGCTTATGGGTTGTGACACATGATTAGATTGTTTAAAATGCTGGCAAAATAGTTAATGAAACAAGGGAAACAGATAAACAACATATGTTCTGCTTAAACCATCTGTTCATGACTCCGCCCATGACTAACTAGTGGTGAGAAGAGGCTACTGGCACTGGCTATGTGAATTCACCAAGAGTCACAAATCCACGTCCTACAGAGTCCAGAAAGATGACATAAATAGATGAAGTGGGAGGGGTGAGGCCCTTAATCCACTAGTCAAAGCCTGCTCTTTGAAGGAGCCAACAACTTAGCCACTGCTATTGCTGCCACCAAGGACCCAGAATCACTACAAGCCAGTATCCTGACATTTGAACTGAAGTCAAATGGCTGGAACTTTATAACTCCATATTTCCAAGTGTTGACAATTAATCAATATCTAACCTAGACTCTAAGACCTACAAATGACTGTTAACCAAATTATGAACTTTCCATTTCCATCTCTGGGGAAAGTTCTGAAAGTTCTAATTGTGCCAGGTGTCATTAGGAAATAATGACTTCAACGTCAGGTCTCCCATGAATGCCTTATTCAGTTCAGCTCAATAGGAGAAATTTGTTAAATCTTTGACATTTATCAGGTTTTTAAAGTAGTTACAGAGTCTCTTTTGAGAATGTGGCATAGGATATTTTGAAGGCCAATCAGTTTAATATAATTACAAATCAGGGCATCACGCCAAATGCCAGCCAAAATCTCAGAGAATTGGAACATTCAGAAACATGTGGAGGGATAGAAATGGCTGAGAGAAAAGAGAGGCAGCCAAAAGTAAACGCAGCCTAGGGCGGCTCCTGTTGGATTCATGTTCACAATTGCTCTGAGTCCCTCAAGTCTGAATATTTTGAACATATGGCAAAAGCTATCATTTCTATTATAAATTTATAATGCTAACAATCATTTTCTTAGTAACTCATCTCAGTTTGGAGGACACTTCTCAGAGTAGACAACAGTTTCAAGGAATAGGATCCATCAATTCCTGCCTGAAAGAACTTGAGACATTACATATTTAATCAGAACTCTATGTAAATGAGTGCTCTTTTCTATTTGTCTTTCAAGTGAGCATGCCAGTATATAACCCAGGCTGTTCTTGAACTCACACTCTTCCTGCTTCAGTCTCTTGGATGCTGGATGACAGGTATGCAATTCCAAGCCCAGCTGAAAATATACTACTCAATATGTTCTGTGTTTTAGGAAATCCTCTGTACCTACTTCCTCAAGGCAAGAAGTTTTACTGCCATTTTTCCAGTAAAAACAGTGCAGCCCTGGGAAGCAAAGATATTAACAAATTGGTGTATTTGAGAGAAAAGCAAAAATCTACCCTAGTCTAAGCTGAAAGCTATCTAGATTGCATGCTTAGAAGGTAGCAAGGTTTGTGTGTGGTGTTGTGGGAGTGGAGAAATGAAGTGAGTAGCATCACTGAAGGCACTGTCTACAGAGACTGAGAAATGCAGAGATTATCACTGATGAGAAGGTTGGTGGTGTGGGTTCATTTAGGGTAATACAGCTGTGTCAGCACTTCACAAAAGTTCAAACTCTAGATCTGGCCATCACAGCTGTCTTAATGCCATTGATTACTGTAACTCTTCTTAGCCATGTTATGGGGATAATTTAAATGTCCTTTATCTTGTGCTTTTATCGTTTACACTTCATAGAGAACCCTAACAACTAAGAAGGAGTTATAGTGAAGTATTTAGAAGAGTATCAAGTAGATACAATACATGGGGCCACAAGACTCAGACATTATTACTAACTACATGTGCTATGGGGTACGTGAGAGAAACAATGAATATTTTGAGATATATAAAATGTATTGATATATATTTACATATGTAGATGTAAATGGACATCAGTATATTATAAATAGAAAACTTATATTTAATTAAACAAAATATGAGTTTTAAAACATAAAAGTAAAATCACTGGTGTCTGGAGAGATAGCTCAGTGGCCAAGAGCCCATGAGACCCAGTTAAGTTCCCAGAGTCCACATCATGTGGTTAACACTTGTCTGTAATTTCAACTCGATGGCATCTGACACCTGAAGTGGAAGCTTCTGGTTTCTTTAAAAATACAATTGTGTCATGTGATGTTTTCTGGAAGCTGTTTTGTGATAAGCCATGCGATGTTTTTCTGAAAACAAACTCTTGAGATGGAACATGGTGTTTGGAAAGAATATAAATGGATCCCCACAAACAGTGAAAAGTGGCTCTTGTATTGTGACACTGTGCCACCCTTTGCTGGTCTTTGCTGGCCATGCAACACTGTGTTGGTCTTGTCTGGTCTTTGTTTGTCTTGACTTTGTAGAGCAAAATAGGTAAAAGAATGTCTCATGGTATTCCAGCTGATTCTAGTCATTTATTCTGACTTGTGGCAATTCAGCACAGCCTTGTAATTTCTGCTGGATTGTGCTACAACTACAGATTTGTGTTTGATGTATGTTATTAGACTGAACTACTAGTATCTTGAAAACGAAAAGTGGAGTCACCCTAAAAAACTACTTCTAAGCAGGTCCACAACCCCCTTTTCCTATTAACCTTCTTTCTCCTCTACCTCTGGTTCAGGGGCCTAGAAGGAAGATTGAATCATTTAAGAACCCTAAATGAAATAGGCTTTGAAAATCTGAGCCTACAGATACTATTACCTGGACTCCATGGGCTCCTACCTTCATATGTGCACAGTCTCACACACATACACATATATGCATGTAATTGTAGAAGGAAAATAAATCGGTTTTTAAAAATAAAACTGTTAGTTGTGATTATCAAGTCTTCATACTACAGCTTAATCCTTTCAAGTATGAGGGAAAATATCTCTTCTATCATTTCAATTAGGATTGAAGAACTATTTTCCATTGATCCCTTATACATAAACCTTTATATAGCATAGGAATGTGTGTCCCAGTGATTCTAACAGATGTTCTTTTAGTTTGTATGTGTATGCTGTTGGCAATTTAATAAGCCTTTGTGACAAATGAAAATACATTTCATCTGATTTGCACTCATTATCCTTGTTCTGAGTTTTGCTGCTTGAGAAGCATAAGCCATGAGTTCAGCTGGGGAATCAATGACAGGCTCTGGAGGAAAGGAGAAACAGGAGAAAGAACTGTCCTAGACATGCCAGGCATTATCAAAGTAATATCCAGTACCACAACATTCTCAAATACTAAACAGTTTTCTCATCACAACCAACTAATCTGAATTGTGTCCATGAGACATAAGAGGCAAAGATGAAGAGTAGTGGTAGTATTCAATCAACTGGGACATCTCAATCATAGGTGATTTATTCAATGAGATGGAGTGAGTGTATTATACAGGATCTACTATCTGGGGAAGACATTATACATAGATAGTTTGCAAATCCCATAGAAAAGGTTAAGGATAGGAGTCTTGTAGCTGTTGGAGAATGAAGTAGAGATTAGAGTCCATGTTTACAAAAGCACAATGCTTCCATGGGGAAGGAGTTAAAATAAGCTGTGTTTAGGATAACAACAAAATTCGCTAACTTCAGCATTAATCATCTATAGTATTGTATATCTATTGTTTCTAATGGCATCATGTTGAGAACTGGGAAAACCATGGAGAAGCCAGCTTAGCTTTCCACCCTCATGAGGAGAACTTAGTTCAGGTTCTTTGTACATCAAATCTATGGTAATGAGGCTCAAAACTGAAGGCATTGCCAAGATTATATAAAGGCATGCTGCTTTTACATCTGTGTTTTTTAACGTAATATCTCTTCTACAGTATGCTAAAATAACTTGGCTCAAGAAATTTTGTAGGAGGATTTACATCACCCTTTCTCAAAGAGTAACACTGACACATCTGTTCAAATATATTAATTCATCTATTTTGACTTACTCATTTTTTATGTGAACAAGATGTCCCATGTCAATGTGTATATCCACCCACATTATTTCCTTACAAGATAGAATTTTTCTTCGTGTTTGTGCATGAATGAACATTGACAAGTAGCAAGCATTTCTTGCCTTATCATTCTGTTGACCTATACCTGACAGTCAGTAAAACTCTTATTTGCCCAGACTGTCAGTTTTACAGTGAAATATGAAGGAAATAACAAAGTGATTACCTCATTTTATAATTGACTAAATTCTGATTATAACAAAACTTACCTAACATTTGCAGTTCCTTTTGGGAAATAGAGATAATTCCTGTGCATCAGTATAATTTAAATCTTTGTCATATGCACTGTTCTCATTATGAATCTTAGCTTAATTTACCAATAGTTAATTGTTGATTTTATATATATATATGAATGCCTCCAGGAGCTGGGCTGAACATGGTCACTGGTTACACTACACCCTTTGCTATATTGAGAGAATTCTAGTCCTGGAAAGAATACTCATAACTTCAATAATGGAGTGTAAAATACCTCACAAGTCACACAAGCATAGCCAAGATTGAGAAGAATAAAGTAACATTCACTTTCAATCCAGTAAGTTGATTGTAAATATAATACTGAGAATCATGGTGTGCCTGATATGACTTTAAGGAACAAGACGATTTTTCTCTGGAAGGTCACAACTTCACATAGCTATTTACTGAAGCAACTCACATAATGGAACCCTGGAGAAAGCTTGCCAACAGAAAGGGTGTGTTTTAGAAGTGAACACTTTCAGGAAACGTTAATGTTTGACTTTTGTGACCATAGCACTGTTGGGGGAATGCACATCCTTCAATTATTGAGGAAATATTCTACTGGCACTTGAGTTCCCTGTATCTCTCTATTTCACATAACAGAGACCCTTGCATGCCCAAAGAAGCTTAGAAAAAGAAAACAGTCAGTAAACACAGGGAGTATGTCACTTTGGTCATAGGTATAAGAAACTTCTTATCTGTGTAATTTATGAGATGAAGAATTTATTTGGGCTCACAGTTTGAGCCCATAGAGCCCTATACATCAGGAAAGGCATGATGTTGAATAGCACATCAGCAGGAGTGTGCAACAGTTGATTACATCTGACACCAGGTTGGTCAAGAGCTGAGAGAGAACAGGATCCTTGCAGGTTCACACTTCTTAGTGTGTCTGCTTTAGGGTCACCCAAGCTTCTGCCCAGAATCCTCAATCATAACTCAGTAAGTAGCCCCAAAGAACTTCAGTTCCCCAGGCTGAAGTTTAGTGAAATTGAAGCTTGGTTTCTGTCTGGGTCTTTAGAAGGAGGAGATAAAAGTTTGCCCAGCCCCCATCACAGCCACCACCTAGAACTAAAAATTCTTCCACCAATCAGTAAATCAAATGGGGCAGAATGCCAAATTGCTTTCCGCATAGGTGATGGGGTTATGGGCTTACAAGCTCTTTCTAGTGTAGATATGTTTATCAAACATGAAGTTCCTGAAGAACTTTCCAAGAACAGATGAAATTTGATATGGAAAAGGACCAAATTTGACAAAACCTTGAATATTTAATTTTCCAAAACTTCTGAAGCCCAGTGCAGGCTAAAGATTTCTGCTGCCTCCACTGCATGGAGTAGTTAGTTTTGCTACTCTTCTTCACAACCAGTAGCTTCATTTGTGTTCTTCCAGAAGGAGTTTACAAAGGTATCTGAGAAGGAAGAAAGATTTGCTTTCTTCTCAGACAAATATCTTCTGATATTTGTTAAAGTACAACCAATCCAGGTTGGGTGAACTGAGATAGACTTTATTGAATTTGTGGTGAAAGAAGTCCATTAGTTCAAAAGCTTACAAGAAGCCATTTTGAGTCCTCATAAATGGGGAGAGACTAACTTCTAATTATCATAACAGGTACCATTTATTCTTTTTGAAATCAGTACCAATAAAAGCAGTTGTGTCAAGAGTAAAGGAACTGGCACTCTATTGTCCCAGCAGGTTCAAGCAAAGACTGAGAATAGTCTGACTGAGAACAGTGTGACTGGTAGTGTCCAAGAGCTAATGGAAAGGAAAGTTATGATCAAAGCAAGAATGAGTCAGTATCCCAACTTCACAAATTATTCAGGAATGCAAAGAATTTGACAGGAAAGACTACCAGAGACTTCAAATAGCAGGAACCAGGTACATAGTGGTTTCTGTTCACGTAGGACTGAGAGCTTGTGTGTTGAGGGCACAGTCTTTGCTTTGTGAGTGATATCACTGTACAAACATGGTCTTGATGATTTGTGGAATGGGAGTTGATAAAGTCCAAACATTTGGTATGAATCAAATTATTGAGTTTTCTAAAATGTAGGGGTTAGGGCTGTATCACAAAAGCCCTTTTGTAGAACCCCCAGGAGCATAATGCTCATCCCTGAATTAATGATACTCATCATCTGAAGGAAGAGAGTCCTATACCACCTTTTTTGTATTTTTAAAGAGAGTGACACACAAAAAAAATCTTAAATTTATAAAATATCTCACTATGTAGAGATGTCCAGGGTTAACAAATGTATAAATAATATTTCCCACATATTTAGAAACTGTGGTGTACGTTTGTGTGTGTATGTGTATGTGGTGTGTGTGTGTGTCTGTCTGTCTGTCTTTCTGTAGATATATGGGTGAGTGGGCACAGCACATGCATGTGGAAACCAGAGGGCAACCTGAGATGGTTCCACAGGGGTCAAACACATTGGTGACAGATTCTCTAAATGGCTTCCAGCTGACCAATAAGCTAAGCAGGCTGGCTTGTGGTCCCCTAAGACCTGCCTGTCTCTGTCTCCCTGTGGCAGAATTATTAAAGTATACCACCATGCCTGGATTCTTCAAGTGAATTTTGGTGAGTGGAAGACCTAGCTGATTTGATAGAGATGGAAGCAGTTTGACTCAGAGAACCATCTGAACAACACTGATGTGGTTGAAGAAAACAAGGCTTCTACTCTCACCTTATGAAAGCCTTATCTCTGTGCTCGATTGTTCTCTCCAACTATTCCACAGCAGCCGAGAGTAGTCAGTTTCCAAACCATCTTTCAAGAATATCAAGACAAATTCTCTTTTACCTTCATTAATGCCATGTGCCCAATAAGTCTGTGGCTCGCCTCTTACCATGCCATTCTGACACAGAAGTTATGTTATCCTTATTTCCTTTCATCTCCAGTCAGCTATTAGATTATTTTTACTATATAGTGCATATGCTAAGAATATCTTAGACCTAGATCAAAGACGTAAGAAATGACTTAAAGTGCTGAAGAAATAAAACTCATGTACATTTGATTAATTAATCAAGAGTGATATCTACCAAATTATACATCTAAGCTTATACATCTAAGTTTTCTATCTATTACTCATTAGGATTCACTCATGTTGATGGTGCTAGGCAAACCCACATGAGACTAGACGCACACTATGGTAGAGAAGCCCTAGGCAATCAAGTTTCTTCTTCAAAAGGCTTTGTCAGAAACAACTTATGTTACCAAAGAGTACTTTGATTTTCTTACTCAGCAGCCATGTCACACATAACTAAAGACCATATTCTAAGATTCACACTTTTAGTGACAACTTTGCAATCTTATATTATCTGAACATGTGTCATAAAACCTAGATGGTTTCTACTTATACTCTTTACTGTACTTTCCTATAGAAAGTTTAGCTATAGAGTACTATAGAAATCATGAACATAGATTAAGACTTGATGGTACACATGCGAGCGTGATTACTTAAAGAAAAGATGTTGAATTTCAGAAGCAGGTTGAGATAGTCTAGGTTATTCTACATGTTTATTCATTGAGAGTTAACTCTTTGATAGTTGAGATTTTTATCATAGTTGCTGTCTCCCCAAATTCTTCATAGATCCACCCACCCAACTCTGTGTCTAGCTTTTTAATCCTTCAAGATCAATTTGTGCTGCCTAAATACTCCTGGATATGTGGACTTTAACTGGACAGTAGTTGACTTACGAGGGGCTGCATTCTTAGAAGAGACTGTCTCTCTCCTCTCCTAGCAGCTAACAATGGCCAATATCTCTAGAGCCAATGGTGGGGCTGTATGCCTAGATCTTATCTCTATGCTGGGATTTGGTGCAGCCTGTAGTTTCACAGGTTTGTGTGTGCTGCTATTACAACTTCTGTGAATTTATATTTGCATTTGATATGCTGCGTTCTTGAAAAACATAATATACCTTTGTAGTTATCAACTACCTCTGGCTCTTATACTCTTTTTAGTCACCTTTTCAGTAATGATTCCTGAACCTTGGATGGCAGGGTACAGTATACATATTATCTTTATGGCTGAACATTCTGTGACTTCCTATTCTCTGCATCTTGGTCAGTTTTATGTCACTGTGTTAGTCACCATCTACTGCAGAGAAGTTTCTCAGATGAGGGTTGAGAGATGCATCCATGCTCTGTCAGGTATATGAAAAGCTTATAAAGGAAAAATGAGGAGTATTCCTTTAGGAAGACATAAGAAAAACAGCCTAAAATGTAGTATTAGATTAAAAAACGCGCAAAGAGAAAACAACCGCTTACATTGAATGTCTCTGGATTTTAAGTACACAGACACTTAAAAGTATCTATTATGTTTGCCAATATCACAATGGATGTGGAAGAAAACAGTAAGAATGAAGGTGGAAGAGCTGTGAGCAAAGGAAGAATATAGTATTTGTTGCAATCTTGCTTGTAGAGAGGACAAGAAGTAACAAAATCAAGAATGGTGTCAGGAATGGCAGCCAGAAAACAGGGCAGTACATCCTGTTTCCGCTCCAAAGGTTACAATTCAAGATCTCAGAAGATGTCTCAATCTAAAGATAATACCTAATCCTTGTCTCCATCACATGAATCTACAAATGCTATCCCTTTTCCATGCATTTTTCCTGTGCTATGGTAATAACACTTGCAGTTTGAGGTATGACAATAAAACCAACATTAGCATTATAACTTCATACACAAGAGTGATTCTCCCCAACACTACTTCAGCAAACAATATTTTTCTTTTCTTATTAGGCACAGAATTTTCTTCTTTTTACATAAAGGTATTGAATTACAGTTTCTTCTTAATGTATCTGAATTTCTAATATTTATGACCTCATGATTCAGAGTAACTATTAAGTGAAATAATTAATTGAACACAAGCAGTAACAGATAACCAAGGAAACTGCCAAGTAAATGGGCAGATAGTGTGTAGTGAGGACACACTTTACACAGACATTATTCATGTCCTGGGCAGATAATATACAGTGAGGATACACTTTACACAGAGTTTGCTTATATCCTAGGTTGAGAAGAGAAAAGATACACAAAACTTCATTGTTCAACTCAGAACATTAAATAGTTTTAAATTATAAATTTCTTTGAAGTGGAATTTTCTGGTAGTGTCATGTGAAGCAAACTTGCATGGTGTTTTGCTAAGAAAGACTCACATGGTGTTTTGCTGAGGCAAGACCCATAGGAGGACACCTGATGTTTGGAGAAAATATAAATAAGACTCAAGGAACAGTGACAGGGGTTTGCATAGCTATCTTGAACACTAGTCTCCTGCCTTTACTGATCTTCACTTCATTGAGAGAGGCATGGCAGAGAACTTCTCCTGGCATCACAGCTGTTCCTAGTCACTCCTGCTGACTAGTTTTGATTCAGTGGAGGCCTATGGTTTCTGCTGGATCATGCCAGCACTGCTGATTTGTGTTTGGTATCCTTATGTTACTGAACTAAACTGTGAGTATTCTGACAACGGGCATTGGAATTGCCCCCAAAGAACTACTTCTAAAGAGGTTTATATCCTTTTGTTCTATTTATCACCTTTTCTTCCCTACCTTTGAACAATGGAGTAGAAGTGGGGGTGTCAAAGTAGATTTTTTTTTTAAAGGCTAAGCCTATATTTCTTATTTCCAAAATTTTCCATGCAAAATTATGAACCATATTGAGCCCAAGCATATGAAATAATAGGAAGTGAAGCAACAGATAAGGAGAAATTACTGTGATAATCATTATAACATGAACATGGTTCTAAGCATTTTACATGCAATTTTCATTTACTATTCAAATAACTCTATGTGGTAGATGTAGTGGGAGTATTTTGTATTTTATATAGGAAAAACTGAGTCACAAAGACTAAGTAGCACCCTAAGGTCACTTGTTATACCTACAGTCACCTTTGTTATACTCTAAGATCACCTTGTTACAGTCTAAGGTCACCTTGTTAACATTTCTTTGACCACATTGATCTACTGCGGTATTAATTAGCAATTACACTATTTTGTCTCATACAATACTGGCATTTGCAAGGTTTTGAATTTACACTATGGCTTTCCTACTTGTGTTCTATGTGATTTCTTTCAGCTCTTTCTAAGCCTGTTATTTGCATGTAGAGCACATCTATTCATGGATACATGGGGGCCGAAAAACTGCAGAGAATCATTGCTACTTCACGACATTCGCATCAGTCATGGGTAGGCTTGAAACTTCAGAACATTTCATCCAGAAGGAACAAATAGATATTTCAAGAATTCCGAAATTATTCTTTTCCCTGTCCCTCAAAAGGCAAGTAAAAATACAGCCTCACATAAAGAAATTGATTTTAATAGAGATAGAGTGTTCTGAGGGGACTTGCTTGAAAACACTTAAAGTCAGACATGATAAAGTTTCTGAAAAGAACTTGAGAGGCGAGTGCTCAGACAGAAGAGGGAAGATGATGTATTGGAGTCCCCTGGGCTACAGCAATGAGATATCGGAATAGCATATGACAGAAACATGGAGAGCACAGGGCCCTCTTAAAGGGCATTGTGAGTGCTGCTGGACGGAAGCATAGCCTTATGGGTATAGAGTGGTAAGGACGTGAAGTCCTTTGTTTGGGATTCTACCCTTGATCTTAGCAGAAAGGCTGAGGAGTCATCCTTTGTTCAGGATTCTAAAATTGTGTAAGTTCTTTACTATAAAAATAGTATTCTAGTGTGCTTAATCCTCGAGAGACTTGAGGCTCCAAGGAAGGGGGGGCTGGTGGGGTGGGGGAGCATCCTTTCAGAAGCAAAGGGGAGGAGGAATGGGAAGAGGAACTGTGGGAGGAAGACTGGGGTCAATGACTATATAAATAAATAAAATAATTTTTAAAAATTCACAAATGAAATGATAGTGTTCTAGAATCAAAAAATGACCTTTATCAGTCTAAAATGATGTTGCTCTCTCTCTCTCTCTCTCTCTCTCTCTCTCTCTCTCTCTCTCTCTC
>NW_021604565.1:29722009-29750730 GCF_004785775.1 Grammomys surdaster
CTCTCTCTCTCTCTCTCTCTCTCTCTCTCTCTCTCTCTCTCTCTCTCTCTCATTATTATTGTGGTGTATATACCAGGTTATCTTAGTTCTATTTAATATATGAAGGAACATTTATCTATGACAGCAATCATTTTCTTTGTTAGCCTCACAAAATAAAACTGTGAACTCTTAACATCTACAAAACCTACATTTTGATAAATGAATGAATGAATAAATAAATATGTATTCTTTATAACCTTCCCTATAAATTCACCCCCATCATTTGCAATGTTAGATACATATTTTCAAAGTTATATGTCTACTAGTAGTTGTCACAGAAGGTTCACCTTCCTGATGTATGCTTCTTAACTTGGTGTGTTGTTGCCTATTGTCCACTGTCTTAGTTCAAATGGGTTGCTATAAGGAAATGTCATAAGTTATGTGGCTTATAGCCAGACATAGTGGCACAGGACTTAAATCACAGCACTTGGGAAACAGAGGCAGGTGTACTTCTGAGTTCCAGGTCAGCTTGGTCTGTAGAGTGAGTTCCAGAGCAGCCAGAGCTATGCAGAGAAACCCTGTCTCAGCAAAGAACAAAAAAAGTTATGTGGCTTATAGATGACAGATATCTAATTCTCTTAGCTCTAGAGGCTGGGAAGTCCAAATGTGAGGTGCTGCAGATTTGTGTCTGTCGAGAGGTTATTCTGAGTTCTTATGGATGATATGGTGTCACATTCCTCTTCATAGCACAAATGTCAAAATGAAGTGTCCAGGATATAACAAGTAATAGGTTGAGGTTTACTCAATAACTGTTTCATAAGTGGTAAAGCCGGGAAGAGAATGTAAAATCACTGCTACCTCTGGGTCCTACTTTGTGCAAGATGCTATCGTGCAAACTTTGAGAAACATGGACCATGTAAACAAGGGAGTTCAGAAGAGTAGGAAAGGTGATGCATTTATGAAGGTCCTGAGGAGAATTTTCACTGGATAATGAACACACTGGAAAGTCACAGCCTCTGCAGCTAGTGGTAGAAACAACTTATAGACCCTGACAAACATTTATACAAGTGTTGCCTCCTGGCAAGAACTTCCTAGGAGATAAGAAGATATCCCGCATCCAGTCAGGGAGGGAAGCCAAAAGTTCAGGAGTCATCCTGAATCCTCTGTTCTGTTTCTCTTATGTGCTGCACATTGGCCAACCCAAATCAGATGCCAAAGGGCAATATATTCATTTCTGGTATAAAATTTACCATCTTGAGTATCTATACAAGGTAGAGCCAGACATAAACAAAATCAAATGGGCAAGTAAAATACCAAAACAGAGTAAACTCCAAATATGTTTCTTAAGCCAGCATAAATAGTCTTTGCCTATGAGGAATATTTCCTATAAGAATCAGGGAAAACAAGAAAGCACAAAGACCTTGAAATCTAAAGAGCAGCAAGCACTGGAAAACTGAAATTAATATGAGTAGTCCTAGTGTGGCTTGGAGTTGAAAACTGGGAGAAATGATTAAAAACCTAATGTGATACAAAATGTATCAAGCCTTATTGAGTTAGGAGAGTTTCAGTTACAAGAGACAAATCCAGCTCACACAAATGGAAGCAAGGTAGGAAACATGAGACATGGCCATGGTTAGATTATGACAACTCTAAATCCAGGGTATTTTAATCTTTTGGTTATCTTGCTCCTTATTCATTTCCTTTTTTGTTATTTTTTTCATCCTACTATAGGAAAATTGATACAGTTCAGACTCTCATTCTTCTTCTTTATCAGCTCAGAGAAAAAAAAGTACATCCTACAGGATGACATAATACCTGTGTGCTAAGGACCAGCCTCGACTTGGAGAGAGGTCCTGAGAAAAGGGGTGTTTGAAAGCAGCAAGAAAAATGATTCAGTCATTCATGGGGTACAAGCTGATGACCTGTGTTCTGCTCAAGACAGCTTTCTTTGGAGAGCTCCAGACAGCTCATGCAGATAGCTCAGCTCTCATAGACCAAAGTCCAGTCAATTATTTAGATATCAATACAGTCATTTACTCCAGGTTCCCTTTTGATTATCCCATGAATCAACATACAGTGACACCAGCCCCCTGATCCTTAGGAGGAAAACAGGTGCATTTTTAGCATTGCAAATGAATTCTGAGATCTGACTGCCTTTGTAAGCACAAGCAATAAACTTAGCTGTGTGGGATCCCATTCTGAGATTGCCATTCCAACCACACCTGGACTACTCCATCCCAGACTGACCTTGAACTCAGGAATCTGTCTGCTTTGAATCTGCCTGCCTTTGTATCTTTCTCACAAACTGTCTCATAGTGCAACTGTCTCTGTTCTTCTAGGTCTGTGAAGCCCTTCATATAATTCATATTGCATCCTTCTATTTTGCATAGTTGAAAAATTATATATTGTCAAACTCATGCTTTCAGAGCTTTGTCTCACAGCCTTAAGGGCTGTCCTGAAGGTCACATCATTTACCATTTTGCTAAAGACATAGATATGCCTTCACCTCTATGACTTGTGCTGTCTTTGATTATCATGTAGTCATTAACCTTGGCAAAGAGGACATTCCCCAAAAACCATGACATGGAGAATATTTCCTGAAGAAGGAACATGAAGTAAAATATACATATTTTTATATGAATAAGCCTCACATCCAGCAACTGTCAACATTCATGGAGGTCAATGCTTTGCTGGCTCTCTCCAAGGGTGGGAAAACATGGCACACCATCTCTTCCATGACCATGTAGGACACAGAGTTGTCCCCAAATACCTGCTCTTGATCTTACTTTCTTCCTTGTCACTGTTCTTCTAGAGGCTGTAGGACCTTAGAAGAAAGGAGTCAATAAATTAGGTAGACTAAAACCTGATGCTTTAACCAACTTTATTCAAAGCATCAGACAATTTATACTCTGGGGGTTAAGAAGACTCAATGAGTAAGTATAGAGTTATAAGGACAAACTCCACATGGTGGACTAGTCACACATAGCAGACAAACTGCATGTAGCAAAAGCATGTTTTTCCGTAGAAGCATATAAACAAATAACAATAGCCAAGTGTAATGAATAATCTGAAAAAAAAACTCACTCCTATCTGCTACACATGGAGGAGCATAAAAACAAATTTCCAGAATAATTCTGTATTTTTGAAGAAACTTTGGTCAAAAGATCCTTGTTTTCTTGGAGTTTTCTCACAAGTACTAAGAATTCTCCTACACAACTCCATTCTTGAACAATGTTCCAACATATCATAATGACAAGTGTGAGGGTAAAATAGAGAATTTCATTATCTTATAGAGCTGATATATTCTTCATATATATCTATATATCTATATCATTTCTATCTCTATCTCTATCTATCTATATACATATATACACATACACACACACACACACACACACACATATATATATATATATATATATATATATAGAGAGAGAGAGAGAGAGAGAGAGAGAGAGAGAGAGAGAGATACATTAATCCTCACACGAAGTACTAGTATTTGAATTCTGCTGACTTAAATTTAAATGAAGAGATGAATAGGTGGAAGGTAAATATGTAAAATGCAATTAATTGGTATATGTAGGCTATGACTCTACCATCATAGTTACTCAGCACTTTCTATCTTAAAAGTCCTGATATCATCTAGTTCTTCTACTCAGTGTGCTAAGACCAGTGGGACTTTATATATAACTATCACAAGGCATCACTAGCCATCTTGTTAAATTGTAGAATGCCTCCTACACTCTGTATTCCTTCTGTTCTCTCTCATCCCCCAGTTCTCAGTTAACTTGCTCCTGCCAAGTGATTCATCCCAGAGACGTTTGTCAGATATGACTGCTCTAAGTATGAATTCATTTGCAGTTATGCATCTCAAGACTTCTTCTAAAAGATGTGATCTGCTATTCCACAGTGCAGGGCATTTCTTCTTGTGTAAAATAATGAGTTATCTCTGCCTTAAACTAAAACTGATAGTAAAAGAAATTTAGGTAACATTTCCCTTTGACCTGCTCCTCCTTGAGAACACCAGTTTGAATGTCAATCCAACCTCCAAGACTATGCTTACTGTATGCACAGAAATCAAATATGAATAAGGATGGAACTGCTAGCCAGAATTGAATCTTATAATGCCATGATCACTTTCAAATTCACTAAAATTTTAGTTTGCCTGAGTGTTTGGACAGTCACTGGAAGTTTCCCAAATTGGGCACTAGCAACTGCAATTTTCCACAGAGCAAGCATGCAAGTTCTTTAATGTATTTGAAATTGTTACAATGCCCATCGTTATCTTATGGAGTATTTACACTTATTTCAAGCTTAGATGTCAAGGATGAAACAATGTTTGTGTCTGTTACTTAAAGCAACAATTTTCTGTTAAGATGCCTCATTACACCTGGAAACTTGGTAACATTTTCCATTTGAGAACTGGAGCTTGTTCTTGGAGTTAAAAGTGAACATATGCAGTTTTACTTGCTGACCCCATCAGTAGTGATCCTCTCTGAGAAAAGAGAATGCCTTTGCCTGAGGCATTTTGCCAGCCATGGTTCTGTGACAAGGACATCCCCTTTGTCCATTGTTTTCCCCAGCCACATCTAATGTGGATATTGGAGACCATTCTTTACAATTGAGCTGTGATAGCCTTTGCAACTTGACTTTTTTTCTTCAAAAGTTTTGGGACCTAAGAGTATTCTGAGGTCTGAAAAGATCAAATGATTTTTTTAAAGACTAGGATTGTAGTTTCCTTAGTAATGCAAACCCTCCAGAAGTTAGTAGGTTTCTGGTCTGCTTGCTTTTGGCCCCTTGTGCAAGTGCAGAGTTCTTAAACAGAAGGAATTCTCAAACCCTACATCTATCCGTTTCCTGAATCAGTACCTGGCTCACCCACCCTGTCACCACAGTCTCTCTTAAGCCAATGCCTTTTTTTTTTTGAGAATCTCTGGAACCATAAGACTTAAGCCTATGTCATGCTGAAATTTGCTATATTAGGACCTTATTCCATTTTTTTGTGCCTTCTCATCATCAAGGATTCAGCATCTTATTACATGGCAAGGCTATTTCCACACTTTGTTTCTCTTGATTTACTCATAGAGTGGCCAGTTCCTTTGTAAGACATGCATTTATAATTACCTTGCCAAGGCAGGCAGTAATGATCTAAAACACTGATGCTCTTGTCCTACTCAGCCATTTCCAAAAACCATAGGTTAAAGGCACTTATTCTGCTCTAGCTGTTAGTGACAAAGTCTTCCTGATTATGCATTACAAAATAACAAAGTTCATTTTTGCTCACTTTACAGTTGAGAACAGGCTAGGCACTTTTTTCCAACCCATGTGGATTCAATAGGATACCTTTAATGTCCTTGGCTGCCACACTAAAGGAAGGAAAAGTTAGAAGGCTTCATAGTGTGCTTTTGTAAGTCAGAGACTGAAGAGGTTTGAGTACTTTTATATCTGTTCCTCCATAAAGTATTTCATCACTTGGCCCAAAAGAAAGATATTCCTTGATTAAAGTTACTTTAGTCCCCTATAGATTACTAAGGTGATATTCTTTACTTTTTAATTAAAATATAATTACAAATTCTCTCTCTTTCATTGTCTTCCCAAACTTTTCCCAGGTACTATTTCCCATATCTTTAATATTTCTCAAATTCATTGCCTCTTTTTCTTTATTGTGTGATACACACACACACACACACACACACCCCAAAGACACTTTTTGAGATGGGAATATTTACTCCTATAAGGTAAAACAAAATATTGTTGTTTAAGTGGCCCATTATGCCCAGCAATTGAAATACTTTTCCCACTGAAGAGAATTCAGTCGAAAATTAATCACGTGACCAGGTGTGGTGACACACAATTTCATCCCAGCACTGAGGAGGCAGAGATAGGTGTATCTCTTGAGTTTGAGATTACCCAAGTAAATTCTATATACAGTCAATACTATACAGTGAGAACCTATCTCTAAATAAATAAATAAGATACAATGAACCACGTGAATTTTAAGTGAGCAAAATTAAGTGTTTTCAATGTAGAATGCACCTAGGAAAGGTAGCCCTATTGTGGCTCTGGAAAAGAAAGTGAACCAAACATGGGACAATAATGATGCTGAAAGCTCTAGGTTAAGCGCATAGATAGTGATGCTAACAAATCTGTGCTTCAGGTTCCTTCCCTTTAAATGGACGGAATAACCAACTCTCCACACTAGATTGCCATAAGTCTTATACATATAAAGTAATGAGCAAAGTATGATATGCATTCTGTGCTAAGGTGGTTTTTTAAGTGTCACACCATTGGGAGACAGCTCAGAGGGTAAAATGCTTGCCACACAAGTGTGAATATCTGATTCAAATCTCAGGATGCTACAAAAAGCTTCACAAAGTAGTGGGTAGAGCTATATATTATAGTGGATGGCTGAAATCCCAAAGCTTCCATGGTGAAAAGGGATTCAGAGGAAGGAGAACCTCAGAACCCTTGCAGCTCACAAGCCAACTATCCTGGCATACATAGTGATGGGCAATAAGACTCTGCCTCAAAGGTGGGAGGGGAGGGGTAAGAACTGACTCCTGAGCTCAACCTTTCACCTACCACATGCATTGTGATATGTACTTACATGTAAGCACATACATGTGCACATGCACAAATATATTTTTAAGTGTCACATAGAAAAATGTGGAAACATCAGAACACAGTGCAGCAGAAAAGTAGCAAATATAGTATTTTCCAATAGATTAGAAAGTCAGGTGTTGATATGAACATGTATATATGGAACCATGACCCACATGGCTCTACTGTCAAAATAACATGCACTTTCATGATTCATGTTATTTTACCATTTATATTTGCATGTTTTAATTTACTTCAATTCTGTTGATATGAAACGACATGAAAAACTTTTTTACATGGTCTAATCTGGCTATGCCTAACAAATATTCTTCCTAAGTCTCATTCAGCAGTTATTTGATCAATAACAGGTGACTTTATCAGAGCATACATCTGAAAAAAATGTTGCTTTTAATCACAAATTAAGCTTTTTTTTTTTTACCAAATTTCAAGAAGTACCAGTAATGAGTACTTACTTAATCTAGTGCCAGACACTGAATTAAACAAAACTATAAATAATTGGTTTCCCCCTGTGGCAGTAGGAACAGAACATGTGCCTGTAAGAAACTTATTAACCACATGCTTATGAATATGAAATTGTAATTTGAAAGTTTTCTTTGATGTTTTGCTTTCTTCTATCAGCATAGGAAGTGATGAATTCAAATTTTGTCATCAGGATTGACTAATGGTGACATTTTTTAAACCTCTCTTTAGGTCTCATGTCTATCGGAGTACTAGAATGAAACAGAAGGTACACTCACAATGAGTAAGCTTAAACAAGGGATGGATAATGAAAACTCAGGCACAGCCTGGAGAAACACAACGGAGCAGCATTGGGTCCTGTATGTCTGAGAGGAAACGGGAGGGCGTGGTCACCAAAGAAAGACCTCTGTGTGTCCACAAGTGAAAATTTTGGTCCAGGAGATAGCCTCCTCTGATGCACAGGAAAGGTGTGAAAAGGAGAACAATCATTCAAAACCTCCCATGAGTCTCCACAGGGTTCCCCTTAGCCAAAACATGTGGAAAGCACAAACAGCAAGGGAGCATGCTAAGGGATTAATTGTGATTCCCAATTCAGCTTCCTGAATCTCCCTGAATTCAGAAGACATTTGAGCTAAAACAAAGTGGACCAACAAAGTGGGGAGGTAGAGAAGACACTCTTTCAATGCTACAATGTACTGTTGAAAATCATATTTCACAATAGATTCAACTTATGCTTTCTCAGAAACAACTATCTTTTGGGGGGAATATTACTTACATTCATTAATATTTGGTTATTTTCTTACAATAACAAGTGAATTGGTATAAAATGGCTGTGGAATAAAACACATTTGAATCAACACACACACATCAGTGAATACTAGCTGAAGCATGCAGGTGGAACATAGATGCTGACACCTGGAAGAATTTTGAAGCCTCTGGGAAGGATCTCTGTGATTCAGCAGGTGATAAAGTCTATCAGTGACACCACCCAATCAGATTTGAGTAAAGATTGTGCTGAGTTTTATGCTGAGCATGGGACAATTTTTGCAGGGTACCAAAAATGAACAATCATTTGTCTGGCTAAAATATTTTTCATTCATTTTAACTAAGCTTTTTTCCTGATGTTATCACAACCTTCAATATTTTATATAAGCTATCACTGTGGTTAATATCTGTGTGGACTTCTGTCTGAACATTTCACAGATCGGCATCTTCTTTACCACAGGCATGGTCCATTTTAAAAGACCAGTTGTACAGGCACAATGATTAATGGATCCTATAAAGTGAAGTAGCTACTCGTTTGGTATTTCTGATCTGGATGCTGTAAAACTCATTACTCTTACCTATTGAAGCCTTTCTAATGGATTTAAAATAGATTTCACTATTCTTAGATGGTTCCACTCTTAATCAATCTTGACTTGCATGTCCCTTGTATATATGCTGTCACCTGTCATTGTTAGGCACTATCAATAGACTGACTAATATATGTTTATATTTTTTTTGAAAGTCAATCTATATTCAGGATGACAATTTATCATGTTCAATTTAGAAAACAAAGATAGTACAAGATTTCATGTCTACACAATAGGCTTTAAACACAGCAAGTGCTTTCATAGTAAAATTGCATCTTTAGTATTACAAATGAAACTAGGAGGCTCAGATTGTCACTCTGCGGTGAAGCACTTACACTGCTACTCAATATAGCCACTTCCCTGTGCTCATGAGGAGGCTAGCAATTACCTAACTCTTCTTCCATGGATAAGTCATTTTAAACTGGCCAATCAGATCAACTGCTTTCTCCAACTACTGTGATTGGTTCCAGAAAGGACCTAAAACCAACATACAAAACTAATCACTTTATTTTCATGAGTTAATATACAGATTTGGGGAGACACCATCTGTCTTTTTTGCTCTGGGATTACTAACAAATAAAGGTGGAAGATAGGAGCTGTTCACAGTATGGAAAAAAACTCATAAAGATAGTCAGATTGGACACATGGAAGAAGGTTCATTATCATTCATTTCACTGATAGATGCCTATCTGTCCCTAACATTTACACATGCTAATGAAACTTCAGTCCAACATTTTCTGGTAGAGAAATTCCAGAAACTCCCATAGAGGAAGAACATAGGAAGAGAGATAAACATTAATGGTGGCAGGAAAAATAAATCTTACGTTGGAAGAAGAGAATGAGAACTGTAAGTTAAAAACCAACAAACCTAAATTGAATATCATAGATTTAAAAAAAAATTATGAAGTCCTATAGTTTGCATTACAGGATTTGAGCAGTGGTGGCATCAACACCAAGAAATGCTCTCCAGTGTCATTCAGAGAAGAAGATGCATCACAAAAGAGTTACAAATTAACAAAGAAAATTGCACATTGAAAGAGGACTACCAGGGCACATTCAGACTTCTGACCACAGAAAGACTTTGAAATTACAGTTGTAGTAAGAATTTCCAAGAAATTTGTGAGACTGATAATAAAACATGTTAAACCGCTATTTAACAAGCAATGTTTTGGCTTGAGACTTTCAAAGTTGCATTCATTTAAGGAAATCTTATTATTTGAAAATGCATTTTTAACAATGGGTAAGGAAGGCATTCTTGTTAAAATGAACTAAAACAGTCTCAGTCTTGTTTATGAAATAAAAAGGGGGAGATGTGGAGAGCTTTGGGGGGCTGCTTGGCAGGAATCTGACATTGGGCAAGGGCAAGGAAAAAGGCTTCATGGAGGAATCTGACATTAGGCTAGAACAAAGAAGTAATTTCAGGCAGGAATCTAAATCTTAGGCTAGAACAAAGAAGTAGGCTTCAGGCATGAAAATGACTTTGGGCTAGGACAGGGAAGTAGGCTCAGATATTTTGGTCACAAGACTTTGTTTATTGTCTTACTTGTTCTTTGACTATTTGTGTTTATTGTCTTGATTGTTCTTTGACTATTTGGACCTAGAACTGACCTTAATATTTCCATGTAATTGAAATGGTATAAAAGGAGATTGGGGGAACAAAACAGGTGGCAACTTCAATGGAAACTTCAAAAAGAAACAAACAGGAAATTAGATCCCAATAAAAGCAACTGATAATTCTACTTAATCAAAGTTACAGGGAATAAACAATTAAAAGTGTCTAGGCTGATCTAGCCTCACTAGTAATTCAATTTTATAAACTTAGTTGCAAAAAGAAAAATATTTCATAAACTTTGTTGTAAAAGGTTCTCAAAGAGTGTATGAGAAAAAATATTTTTGATAGTTGAAATATTTATGAATTATAAAATAGGAAAGAGGTGGGAACTTATGCAGTAGAGTTCATCATTGATTATTGGTATCCGTCCTTACAAACTTTTGGTGTCTGAATTATACTTTTCCTACTTCTACCAAGTTATCAGATGTTTCCATATTAATACCTGAGCATTTTAGGCTCTTAATAGCTGATCTCTATTTTTCTAGTAATATTTGCTAAGGATGAGAAGTTGCAAACAAATTGGAATTCAGGAATGAAAGCTTAAAGCTACCTTGCAATAAAGTTCATTAGCTCTCTAAGCTGTGCAGATTGCTAGTGTATCTTATTTTTCGAATACAAAGACAGCCTAGAATTTGGTATATTGACTACCATATGTGTATATATGAATTCGTGTATACTCGTGGTGCTGTAATATTTCCTGCCACTGTTACAAAATCCTAAGAAAAAAACTTAAAGAAATAAAGATGTATTGGGCCTTATGGCTGCAGCAGAAATTTCAGCCCAAGGCAAGCTTTGGAAAAAGTCTCCAAGGACAAAATACAGTGACTGAGAACATGCCCCCAAATGATCTACTGCCTCCAGCTGGTTCCCATGACCTCCCAAGACACTGCCATCAGGTGGAAAATAAAACCATCAATACCAGAGCCTGTGCACAGGACACATTCAGATCATAAAATATGTACCCAGTACCCATAAACAAGATATAAACTATACATGCTGTCGTGTAAAAGGAATAGTTTACTATTAACAAGAGGCAAGTATAATGATATTTATGTACTTGAAAATGTATCAAATAAAAATGAAAACAATCAAGACAAAAACTTCAACTCAGAAATCATATCATTCATAACTAAAATTATAGCATTGAATTTAAAATTCTAATCATAAAAAATCAATATGTAAAACTGAGCATGGCGGCACACACATTGATTCCAGCACTCATGTGGCAGAGGCAGGGCAGATGTATGAGTTCAAGCCTAGTCTATACCACAGTCTAGTTCTAGGACAGCCAGCACTACACAGGGAAACCCTGTCTTCAAAAAACAAGCAAGCAAACAAAAAAATCAATATAAAAAAGTGTTTTAATGACTTGTAGAAATATTTGTCCCATAATGTACTCTACAGTTCTTCCAAGTCATGCAAACTAAGAAGTTTCAATAATGCAAATTCAGTATCTTTGAGGCATTGAATGACTAAACCACTTTATAATACTTAAAGAATTGCTTTGAAATCATAAGCCCAGAGACCAGCCTGAACTTTGGCATTTCCCACAGCAGGTGCTCCAAATAAGCTTCGTAAATAACAATTCTAACCATGCAGTAATGCATGGCTAGACACCTGGCTGAATAAATAAAGTTATTGATACATAGATGTAAAGATTAGAAAAATATCCTTAATGAGTTATTCAATGAATTAAAACCCAAACTATTTACTGAGTTTTAAATAAAATGTATTGGTAAGAGAATTTATGCCCCAAAGAGTATTATCATATCTTTGAAGAATGCAATATAATTATGATATATGAGCCCTATTTATTTCCACAATATTTGATGGTGCAACTATGTAAAATGTCAAAATTGAAGTTTAAAAGTAATTTCAACAGAACTATATTCCCAATGAGATAAAAGCAGTCATTAAATGTCAGCCATCACTGTCAAACACCCCCACCAAAAATAGTTCAGGGTCAGATGATTTTCATGCAGAATTCAGTCATACTTTCAAAACAAGTTAATTCCAATACTCCTCAAATTATTCCATAAAGTAAAAACAGAAGGAATGTTGCTCCACTCATTTTATGACGCTACATAGTATGAATCCCAAACCATGTAAAGATCCAACAAAGAAAGAGAATTACTGGTCAATTTTTCTTGTTAACACAGATAAAAAAAAATACTCAATAAAATATGTGCAAAATGAAAACAAGAGCACATTGAAAAGATCATTCACCATGATCAAGAAGGCTTCATCCAGGTGATGTGGGGATGGTCCAGTATATGAAAAACCAGTAAATGTAATCCACCATGTAAACAAACTGAAATAGAAAAAAAACAAACGACCATCTCATTAGATGCAGAAAAAGCCTTTGACAAAAATCTACCACCCCTTCATGATAATGAATGTTGGAGAAGTTGCTTTTTCATCTCGAAACTCCTGTCTTGGTGTCAGCTCCTCCAGGATGGCCTCACAAAACCTCATTGCCACCATTTGCAAGGGAGATGAGCCCAAACAGGACTCAGGGCCCTGTGGGCAAGAAGGAGCTGATGACACTCATGATGTCTGATAAAAAAGAAATTTCCACCTTCCCTGAATCAGACAACCTGTTCAAATGGTTAGGACCATCCTTTGAGCAGCTGGCACTGAATATGAAGACCTGAAATATAAATTTTCCCTAATATTTCCCAGCGGCTACCCTTAAAATGCACCCACAGTGAAGTTTCTCACACCCTGCTACCACCCCAACATAAACACGCAGAACATCATCTACCTGTACATCCTCTAGATGGTCCACAGTATATGATGTCAGGACCACCTTGCTCTCTATCCAGAGCCTGCTAGAACAAAATATTGTTAGCCCTTTGAACACACATGCTACAGAGCTCTGGAAAAAGCCCAAAGCATTTAAGAAGTACGTGCTAGAAACTTACTTAAACCAGGTCTACAGCCAAGGGCCCTGATCCAAGCTGTCCAGCTTAGATTTTGTGTCATCTTTTTTCTTCCATGGTCTGTCACTTCTCCTGGATTTCTAAGCTGTGGTGTTATTTTTATTTTATTTTTTAAATTAAGTCTGCTTGAATGCTTACAATGTATATTAAATAAATACACATTGATTGCTTTGTATTAGAAAAAGAAGGTTGGAGATATCAGGGATACAAGGGACATATGTAATCATAATAAAGGCAATTTACAGAAAGCCTGTGGCCAACGTGAAATTAAATGTCAAGAAGCCCAAAACAATTCCACTAAAATGAGGAACAAGGCAAAGTTATCTACTCTATCCATATCTATTCAATATAGTACTTAAAGTTTTAGCTAGAGTAATGAGACAGCTATAGGAGATCAAGGGGATACAAACTGGAATGGAAGAAGTCAGCATATCACTGATAGCAGATGAAATGAAAGTATTCATAAACAACCCCAAAAATTCTACTAGGAAACTACTACAGCTAATAAACATTGTGAGCAAAGTGCCTAGATACAAGATTTACTCACAAAAATCAGTTGCCCTCTGATACACAAATAACAATTGGATTGAGAATGAAATCATGGAAAAAATTACCTTTCACAATAGCCTCAAATAATATAAAATATATTGGGTTAAGTCTAATCAAGTAAGTGAAAAACTTGTATGATAAAACCTTAAGTCTTTGAAAAAAGAAATTGAAGCTATCAGAAGATAATCCTATGTTAATAGATTGGCAGGAATAACACAGTAAAAATGGCCATTCTATCGAAAACAATTCAACAGATTCAATGCAATCCTCATTAAAATTCAAACACAGTTCTTCACAGCCATTTAAAAGACAATTCTCGACCCCCAAACAGAGTTATTAATTTGATAAGCTGGCAAGCCAGAACAAGTAAGATTCTGCACAGAGCCCTACCAACCTAAGTCAGAAGTCCACTGCCTTTGATAATGCATATTCCACAATGGGTAAGGAAGGCATTCTTGTCAGAACAATCTAAGACAGGCTCAGTCTTGTTTATGAAATAAAATAGGAGGAGAGATGGAGAGCTTTTGGGGCTGCTTGGCAAGAATCTGGCATTGGCCAAGGACAAGGAAGTGGGCTTCAGGCAGGAATCTGACATTAGACTAGAAGAAAGAAGTAATTTCAGATAGGAATCTAAATCTTAGGCTACAACAAAGAAGTAATTTCAGGCAGGAATCTGAATCTTAGACTAGAACAAAGAAGTAGGCTTCAGATATGAAGATGAATTTGGGCTAGGACAGGGAACTAGGCTCAGTTATTTTGGTCATCCTGATAAGCCCTTAGAAATATTGATCGTGGAAGTGATACGGAACTTTGTTTATTGCCTTGCTTGTTCTTTGACTATTTGTGTTTATTGTCTTGCTTGTTCCTTGACTATTAGCATATGTTGTATTGCTAGTTCTCCAACCTAGAACTGACCTTAATACTTGCATATAATTAAAATGTTATAAAAGCAAAAAGGAGGAGGTAGTTTCTGGGGTGGGGGGTGGAATGGGGAAAGGGTATGACATCTGAAATGTAAATAAATAAAATATACAATCAAAAAATGACAATTCTCCATTTTGTATGGAAAAGCAAAAATCCCAGGATAGCTAAAACAATCCTGATTAATAAAAGAATTGCTGAAAGTCTCACCATTCCCAATCTCAAGATGTAATACAGAGCTTTAGTAATATAAACTACATGGAATTGGTACAAAAAACAGATACGTTCATCACTGGAACTTAACTAAAGTCTCAGGCATAAATCTACACACCTACAGACACCTTATTTTTTATTAAAGTAGCCAGAATACACATGGAAAAAACACATAGCATCTTCAACAAACAATGTTGGTCGACCTATACAGTTGCATGATGAGAAAATCAAATAGATCCATACTCACACCCTGTACATAATTCAACTTCAAATGTATTAAAGACCTCAACACAAAACCAGATGCATTGAGCCTATTAGACAAGAAAGTGGGACATAGTCTTGGACTCATTTGAACATGACACAACTTTCTTAACTGAACACCAGTATCACAGACACTAAGATAAGCAATTAATAAATGAGACCTCATGAAACTGAAACGCTTCTGTAAGGCAAAGAACACCACTACTACTGTGTACAGTGGCAAAATGGCAAAAGGTTTTTATCAATTCTACATACCATCAAGGACTAATATTCAAAATATATGAAGAATCCAAGAAACTAGATATCAAAAAAGTAATAACCCAATTTAAAAGTTGGGGTACAGATCTAAACATAAAATTCTGAAAAGAGGAAACTAAATGACAGAGAAACAATTAAAGAAATATTCAACATCCTTAGACATCAGGGAAATGCAAATCAAAACTACTTTGAGATTCCATCTCATATCTGTCAGAATGGCTAAGATCAATAAAATGAGTGACAGTTCATGCTGGTGATAACGTAGAATAGGGTAACACTTCTCCATTGATAGAGGGAGTGCAAACTTGTACAGCCACTATGGAAATTGATGTTAGTTCCTCAAAAAGGAGAAACCAATCTGCTTCAAGATCCAGCTATACCACTCTTAGGAGAACAGACAAAAAGACAATCCATCCTATCACAAGGACATTTGCTCAACCATGTTCATTGCTGCTCTATTCATAATAGCTAGAACCTAGAATAACCTAAATATCCCTCAACATAAGGGATAAAGAAAATGTGGTAAATTTACACAATGGAGCATTATTCAGCTGTTTTTTTAAATGACATCATGAAACTCTCAAGCAAATGAATAAAACTAGAAAAAATCCATTCTGAGTAACATAACTTAGACCCAGAGCGACAAATATATTATGTATTCACTTATATATGATAGTAGTGATTAAGTAAATAATAACCAATTTACAATCCATAGACCCAGAGAATTTAGGTATAGAGAAAAGGACATATGGATTTCCTGGAAGGAGGAAAAAAACAGATTTTATGGTTGGACTGGGGGCAAGGAGGCTAGAACAGGGGAATCAGGTGAGGAGGAGAGGTGATAAAGTTGAGGGAAGGAATATGGGAAAGACAGTGGAACTGAGTGGCATTTGAAGGATGGTGTGAAAATCTAGTGCCATAGAAACTTCCTAAAATATATGCACGTGATCCTAATGAGCTCTCCTACTAATGGGGGAGATGGAGTCCTAAGAGCTATTTTTTTTCATTTTTATTTCTTTTATTTAACACTACAGATTTTATCCCCCCCCCACCCCTGACCACCCTCCAACTGTACCACATACCATGCCTCCTCCCCACCCCCCCATCTCTCCAGAACATGTTGCATCTATATCAGTACCAATCACTCAGAAATTAGGAGACAGACATCACAGGAGGGAGAGAGTTTGGTTGGGTGTGGTTCTACAGCACATAGGCTGCAATATATTTCACCCATAAGATTTTTTTCAAACCTCTTGTTTTCTGTGTTGCACTAGGTGAAGAAAAATGTAACTCATCAAACAAAATACAGAAAGTTACACTAGTTTATACAAAGATTTCAGATATGGTGAAGACTTTAGGGAAAGCAGGTTGTAAATTAAAGGATCCCATCACAAAAAAAGCTCACAGTGTTGGCCCTGCTCATAGTCCTTTATAAAAACAAACTGACTTTCTTTTATAGAAAATGAAGGTCTAAAGTCAACTAATGTATAAGCTAGATAACTTTTTACATCAGAAGAGCTGCCAGCTGGCAGGTTAGAGGATGGGGAGGCAAAAATATTTACAGGATGAGCCAGAGGACCTGAGTGTTATTCCTTCAATGAGTAATGAAGGAAAACAACTGACTCCTAAAAGCTGGCCTTTAACTACCATGCACAACATGGTATGTACAACCCAATAAACACACATAAAATACTAGCAATCAATAAAAAACAATAAAAGACAATAGCTTTGTATACCAACTTGAGGAAAGAGTAATGTTTAACCATTATACATAATACACAGATGAGTATTTATGTGTGTATATTTGCTTATATATGTTTAATATACTTATGTAAAATAATTCAATATAGTTAGTGGAAGTCCTCAAACAAGTCAGACAACATTTACTGAGTCATTCAAGTTCCCAAAGGACCTGGTATTCAGGGTTATGGCTTCCTCATTGCACACATGAGGAAATAGAAGCTAGTAACATGCCCAAGGTTACACATTGTATACAGAGTGTCATCTGACATGTGGTCTGACTAGTGCCCACAAAGTCTCATAGCTCTTTATCCTACTGAAAAGCCAACTTGCACTTGATAAAGTACCTTTGGCAGTAGGGCCCAAATGCAAACACAGTGAAGGTCAAGATGAGAGCAGAGAAGCAAGGCGGGCTACGAACTACAGGTTATAAGCTAATATGAGAGGCCATTTTTGGTTTCAGCTCTACAGGTGACTGCAACCTGGCACAGGTTGGGTAAAGGTTACAGTAGTGAAGGGGAAAATAAGGGGAATTGTTAGTACCCTGGCTTGAAAGATAAGCAAGCAGAGATTAGAGGACAGTCCTCGTTAATTATTTCTAGTACAAGAATGTTGAGTTTGAGGTACCTGTCATTCAGACGAAGACACCCAAAAGAGCAAAGACACAGAAGTGAAGCTCAGAGTGGAAGACACTGAAAGTTGTAGCTTGGGACACTGGGACAAACAGATCCAAGGGTGAGTGAGCATGCAAAGACTGGGAGAGATTCTGAAGGTTATAAAAACAGAAGAGGAAATCGACCTTGGAAATCACTGACACTTTCCTGACACGTGCCCTGATTCCCAAGACCAATGCTTGATTTACCTAAGTCATTCTATATTCTTCTGGCTTATTACATAATTTTTATTTTCATGAATTTCTGTATCATTTGTTTTTTATGCATTTTGTCTGCCTGCATGTATGTCTGTGCACCACATGTATTCTTGATGACCACAAAGGCCAGAAGAGATCAATGGATTCTCAGAAACCAGAGTTGCAAATGAATGTGGGACATTGTAGATGCTGGGAACTACCAGTCCTCTGCAAGAGCAATGGGTATTCGTAACAATTGAACCATCTCTCCAGCCCAATAAATTTTTTTCTTCAATAAAATGTTATTTGAATTCTTGCATGAATTATAGATACATAAACAAATAAAATGGACATTTGCTGATCCTTTTCAAGATAGTTGATTTTGAATTTATTTTCAATCATATTATTTTATAAATTATATTTTGTAGTTGTCTGTGGATCATGATTTGTATCTTCTTTGTTTCTTGTATTTCCCATGTTCTTGTTGAATGTATTTTTTAGTGTTCTTAAGGCTTCACGTCCCTTCTGTATTCTATATACTCTAAAATTTGAAAACAAAATTCTGCACCTTCTTTCCTAATATCTATGGTCTGAATTCTATCCTTGGTGCTTTGGCTACGTTTTTTTAATACAACGGGGGTGGAAGTATTGAAAACAGACATATTTTCCTGGTCCCTGTGTTAAGAGAAAGCATACATTACATGATCAAGTGTATTAATTAGAATCAAGCATTCCCATCTTTAAATAATAAGTGCTAATTTTATGAATCAGTGTGTGTGTGTGTGTGTGTTGTACTTGTGTCAGCTTCATAAAACAAGGTACAAACTATTCCTCCACTTCTTTAAAAAAAATCTATGTTGTTATTTTATGTGTATGAGTATTTTGCTACATGTATGCATGTGCACTGCCATGTACATGTCTTCTGCCTTCCAAGGTCAGAAGGGAAAAGAGAGTGACAGATGTCCTGAAACTGAGGTTACAAACAGTTGTTATCTGTTGTGTGGATGCTAGGAATCAAAGCCCAGATCATCTGCAAGAGCAGTAAGTGCTCTTAACTCCTGACTCAACTTTCCAGGCCTGTCTACTTCTGCAGAGGAATTTTTGTAGCATGATGGTACTTACTCCTTAAATGTCTAATAGAATTCACAAATTCTGTCACCAAATGGTCCTGAACATTATTTTAAAAAGTTTATTTTTCTTGCATATTAATGCATTCAATGAGTAAGAGCTATATGATATGTTCTGCTATTAATTTTAATATGTTTCTTTTTAGAAATTTGTCTAGTGCAAATATTCAAATGAGCTAGAAAATTGGTCTTCAATATATCTCCTATCCTTCCTTATCTGGAAGAAATACAATAAGAGCCCTGCATTCTTACTGAATACCAGTATTTGTGTTTCTGTGTGCATATGTCTGTATGTTGCTATAGTTTCCTTCTTTCCTTTCTTTTGAGCAGTCTTGTTACTGTTTTATCCGCTCTTTTTTGTTTCTGTACTTCTCCTTCATACTATAAGGCCTCCTATACAGCAAGTACCTATTCAATCTCTAACCTGGATGCCGAACTCTTGAAGATCCTTGTCTTTTGACTTTGTTGATTTTTTCTGTTGTTCTTATCTTTTATATTTTCTTTTCCTTTCTTTGGTTTTGTTTTATCTAGATGCAAGTGATTGAAACTTAGTTCATTTGGTCATTTCTCTTGTAATATTAAGCATTTGACATGACACATTTCACAATGAATCTTATTTTAACCACAAGACATTATTTTTATGTCATGATTTTATCATTCCATTCAAAATTATTTCTCACTCCTTTTATTTTCTTTATTTTATTTACAAGTTATTTGAAATGTTGGTTTTCCAGTTTCTAAAATGTGGAACTTCTATAAATATTTCATTTTCACTGACTTATAGTCTAATTTTGTTGAGCATATGAATCATATTCGATGGCTCTGCTCACACAACACACTCTGTAAGTTTTCATCTCTTTCAATCCCGTGAGACTTGTTGCATGGCCTGGAATATAATCTACCTTGACAACTTCCCCTGCGCTTTGTTGGGTGTGGTGCCCACACATGTCAATTACTTCAGCAGCTTGAGAATGCTTTTGGAGTCATCCACATCTTCAGGAATTTTGTAGTGGTTAATCATGGTTGTCACTTTGATGAGATTTATAATCACCATTGGAAATAGATCTCTTGGTGTGTGTATATGGGATTTTTCTAGATTGTGCTCATTGAGGTGGAAAGGCCTACCCTAAACTATTTAGTGGGTTAGGTCTTGATGTTAATGTAAAAGAGAAAGCCAGATAAGCATAAGCATTCCTCAGTCTGCTTCCTCAGAGTGTATGGATTGTAACCAGACATCTGCTCCCACCATCACACTCTTCCTGCCATGATGGGTTGTTTCTTCTGGAACTTTAAGCTATAATAAACCCTTCCTTCTCTCTCCACAGACAAATGACTACTACAACTCCCATCTACTCTCATCATATGAGATTGTTATATCTCATACAAGAGCCACGAATGAAGAGTGTTCTAGACTCTTCAAATCTTCATATATCCATTGACTTCTGTCTGCTGCAAGAGTTAGGAGGAAATTATTTTAAATCCATATTCAATCTTCCATCCTTTTGCTGACTGTTATCTCTTTGTTTCATCAGTCAGCAGAGAGGAGCAAGCAAATTCCTTAGGTGTGAATTTGTGTCTTTCTCCTTTTATTTTTGTCCATTTGTGCTTTATGTACTTTGGAATTCCGTTATTATGTATGAGTATAACTGAAGTTCTTTTATCTTCTTCGTGAATTAATCTTTTACCCTTTATAGTGAACTGATAAACCCTGTTTTACTCTAGTCTCAGGTTATTATAGATATATTTGCTTTCTAAATCTAATGTTTACATTGTATAGCTTCTCCACCATTTTTAACAGTTTGTCTTATTTTACAAAAATTAACTTTCATTTTTAATCCACTGTGACAGTCTCTGATTTTGATTCAGACATCATTATTGGAAGGCCTGGATGGAAGCTGAAATATGCCTGTTGTTAATACGTTTTCTCTCCCTTTGCTCATTTCTTTTTTAACCAGGAATATTTAGTCAATTGTGGTATTGTGAATAAGAATGGGTACCATTGGCTCATACATTTAAATACTTGGTCTCCATTTAGTAGAACTGTTTGGAAAGAAGCAGGAGGCCTGGCTTTGTTGAAGAAGGTGTGTCATTTGGGGGTAGCTTTGAAATTTCAAGAAACTACACTATTCTTCCTTACAGTGCCCTCTCTCCTTCCCTCCCTCCTTCCCTCCCTCTCTCCCTCCTCTCTCTCTCTCTCCCTCCTCTCTCTCTCCCCCTCTCTCTCTCCCCCCTCTCTCTCTCTCTCTCTCTCTCTCTCTCTCTCTCTCTCTCTCTCTCATTTGTGAATGTAGACAGAAACTCTCACCTACTAAACCAGTGCCATGACTGTCTGCTTGGTGCCATGCTTCCTGCCATAATGACCATACACTCTAATCCCCTGGAACCATGAGCCCCGGATTAAGTGCTTTCTTTTACAATTTGTCTTGGTTATGATATTTTGTCATTGAAAAGTTCTAAGGCATATGTCATCACCTCTTTACCATTAGCCTCTTAGCTCTACATTTTCATAATCTTTTTCAGTGGTTGCTGAAGACAACACAATACATTTCTTTAACAGTTTCTCCTCTTGTAATTTTTAATTACATAATGTATACACATATGCATCTTCTCTGTCATTATACCTGATTGCTAAGACAGAATCTCTCACTGAACATAAGGCTCACTGTTTCAAACAGAAAGGCTGACCAGAAAGGGGAATCTGCCTACTATTCCTGCCCTAGGTTTACAAGCACCCAATGCCATGACCAAGTCGTGTGTGTATATTTTGGTTATTTTGGTTTCAAACTCAGATTCTCATGCTGACATACCAAGCACTTTATCCATTGATCTCCTCAGTTTTCTCTTTCCCTTTTCATTAATAGTTCAGCTTTTTGCATTAATTGTAAAGACTATAAAATATGATTTTATTTAATATCCTCATGTTATTTTGACATGTTTCATTCCTGTGTATTCCATAAATGCCACATCTATTGCTTTATCATTTTAAACAGTTTATTGTTCTTACAGAATTGGAGAGAAAGCATGTTTCATTCTCAAAATGATTGCATATATGCTATTATGAAGAAAATAGTAATCATTTAGGAGAAGGCAAATCTTTTCAACTCAAGTGATCTCCAAAGCATGTTGGCAGCCAAGAATTCTCTTCTAGTGATTCATCCAGCAGAGAGGTATTGAACTTTTTATTCTTCAACTGTCTACATCATAATGTCTTTTACAAGTATCCAATAATAGCAGAGAAAACTGGAAGACTTTATTATCAATTTCAGTCAGATTGCCTTTAGAATCTCAGCAAAAGAATTTTGACTGCTGACCAGAAACTTATAATTATATATACCAAATGCACATATTCTATACAATTTCATATTTCACTTTACATGTTGTAAAAATCAAAATTCATTTATGAATATTGACAGATACTTTTCTGTGAGGGTTAAGTATGTATGAGGACACAATATACACTTCGTCCCTACTTTATTAATAAGAATGATTATTTCAGTAATTTTCATAATCTGAAATTGCTTTTTAATATGCAGTATTTAAATTGACAAATTACTGGGGATATTTCTTCTGTCTTAAGAAGTGAAATGATCTACTCTTTTCTATTTGTTGATCTTTTATATTTGCCACATTAATTTAGATGACCATAGTGGTTTTTACTGGTAGACAAAAATTATTTGGCCAAATATACCCATGTCTTATTTGTCAGGATCTATGGCTGTGAATCTATTTGGCTTATGGCACAATGGAGTTTGTGGATGTGACTTTGTTCAGAATCTTGAGACGCAGAGATCATCCTGGTGAGTCTAATGGACTTGGAAGAATGAGGGAGGTAAGAATGATAGCATCTGAAAAGGTTCTACACTGCGGAATTCAAACACAGAGAATGTATCCCTGAGGCCAGGAAGGCACAAGCTTCATAATACTAAAATAAGACAAAACGGAGAATTTTCATCTAGAACCTTCAGAAAGAACACAACCTGAGATGTAGTCCAGGGAAGCCCTAATTCAGAGCTATGAATTTTAAACTGGAAGCTAGTAAGTTCCTGTTGAGTTAGTTGGATTTGCTGTGATGTGTTACAGGAGCAGATGGACACTGACATGTTTTCTCTACCATCTTCAGCATTGGCTCATTCTCATAATACCTTGGCACACATAATATAATGCAATCTACCAAAACTCAGTCCAAATGGGCACGGTAATTTTTATTGACCCAATTAATCATAACTACTAATTACAAGATAAAAAGGTCTCTTTTAAATAGATTTTTCTTCAAAAGCAGGATACAAGGCAAAAAGGACATGCGATTGTATATTGAAAGGTACCAAGATCAATTAATAGCAAGTATAATTTTGCTCCTTAAAGAGCATTCATAATGAATATAATTTTAAATAATCAGAAGATACCTATCATTATGAAGCTTGCTCATTTTTAAAACTTGGAATCTAATAGACATGATGAGACAGTTGATGATCCAAATCATTCTTCAAACAAGTCTAAGCTGTAACAGCAGCCTTCTTCTCACTTATACAAAACACCCATCCTAATCCCTCCATATCAGACACCTAATTTTCTTGTGTATCACCTTGAAGCTCTCCTTGCTCTGAAAAGATGTGAAAGGCAGCCCAGTGACATTTCTGTACTGCTCCTTGTCAAGCATACACTAAACCTTTGCTTGTGTTTGCAGATGTTAATGACATTGTCACTCTCTCAGCCTTATGGGTAAAAACAAATTTGTAGAAAGGGGTTTTCTGGTCTTAGGTTTCAAAACACAGTAAGGGTGGTAAAGCACATGCACTGGATCCAGTACGGCTTTATATATGTTAGGTATTTTTACTTCCTTGTATCAAGAAGCAGGCAATGCTTTACCAAGAAATGCAGACTAACTGGTTCGATCAGTTTTATGTACTCTATAAAATTTAATGAAAAGGAACTGAAAG
Organism: Grammomys surdaster; assembly: GCF_004785775.1. Classification (NCBI taxonomy): domain Eukaryota; kingdom Metazoa; phylum Chordata; class Mammalia; order Rodentia; family Muridae; genus Grammomys; species Grammomys surdaster. The sequence goes on from NW_021604565.1 coordinate 29,745,831, forward strand.
AAAATGTTTTCTTTAATTTTGGTTATGTAAAGTCCACATGTCAGATACTTCAGTTAAAAATTAAAAACACAATTTTAAATAACGATTCTTTTATTTAGAAAAATAAAAGGGAAATGATGGCATTAAAATAAGGCTTTGTTGTGATAACACAAAACCCTACTCTAACTGAGCAAGTATTTATATTACCCAGCTGCTTCACTTGGCATATAGCTTTTTGTATTAGCTTAGTCTTGGAACTTAAAATTTCTCACACATTTTATTCCAAGACTATTCTATAAGGTTGTATTACAGTGATTTTTCATTTTCATGTAAATTTGAGAATCTGGTATATAAAGAAAGAAAATACCTTTTACCCTGATTTTTGCTGCCTCTATTTTCTTAACAAATCCCCACCCTAAGACATCTATATGTATAGAGGGTCTCTTATGTCCTTTTTTCTGAGACACTAATCATATAAAAAGCATAAGTCACCATCACTATACAGCTTGGAACATATAAGAAAAAAATTAGAGATCACTGAATTTTTTAAAGTCCTCCATTTGTTTTGCTTCCTGTCATTATTGAAACATAATCATACTCTGTAACTGAGGCTGGCTGCCCTCCAATGTGCAACCCTCCTGCCTTTGTCTTCTGTGTGGACATAATCAATTATTCATGTTTTAATTTATTTATGTATTCATTTATTTTTAATTTTGTTTGAGTGGTAGTGGCTATGTGCACATGAGTGTAATGACTATAGAGGCCAGAAGAAAGCACTAGATCCCCTGGAGGTAGAAATAGAGGCTCTGTGAGCCACCCAATTTGATTTGGGGGACCTGAAAAAGCAGTACAGGTTCTGTGATGGTTATTCTTGGTTGTCAACTTGACCTCATCTGTAGTTAACTAAAATCCAAATGGCTGGGCACATCTATGTAGAATATTCTTAATTAAATTATATAAAGTAAGAAGACCCACTTCTAATCTAGATCTTTGAGGTGGGAAGATAAACCTTTAATATGAATATTGTGAGATAAATAAGATGTACTTTTCATCTAACCCTTTGCTAGCAGCCTGTAATAAAGGACTTGAAAGAAGGAGGCTTGTTCTCTTTTTGCCTGCTTACTCTTGCTCCTGCTAGCAAGTCCTTCAGTGGCATTAGAGCCTATGTCTTAGAAATTCCAATGAATACTGAAGATCTGCTGAAACATTCAGCCAGGGGAAGTGAAGAATTACTGGATTTTTGGAACTTCTGTTGATAGAAGTCTATTGTTGGATTATCTAGACTGTTATGAATTCGTATGGCCTGGAAGTGATTCTAATAAGTCCTGTGTATATACACGCATATGTGTGCATGTGCATGCATGTGCATGTGTGCCTATGTATTTGTGCATGTATGTGCACTCATTCTACAAGTTCTTTACCTCTAGAGAATCCTAATAGAAGTTCTTAGCTGATTAATAGTCTCTACAGCTGCATATTCAATTTTTCATGATGTTTTTGGAGACTTACTATGTATCATAAACTGTCTTTGAACTCATAATCCTCCCGTCATGACCTCACTAGTCTTGGGATTACAGGCATATAGTACCTGGTTAATTCTTAAGTGACTTTTAGGGAGACTTACAAATTTTAACACATTCAAAACAATGATTTTCCCCACATAAAAGATCATAGTTAAATCAGACTTATTTTAGGGAAAAAAAAATCTTATCCACTTTTGGCAAAAGCTGTGCTAGTTTTAATTCCAAATCCTTTATCCCCAAATCACCCTCAATCCTACACAATCTGGAACAGATGTTCACCCTCCTTTCACATGGCTGGACTCCAAGTAAGTTGAATTTATATACATACTTAGTGAGTTTCTCATGTAGGTGACACCCTGCTAGGAATCATCAGCATTATCTGGAAGTATTCATTTCTCAAACGAAGAGCTCAGTCTTTTTACAGTACACAGAGTTACCAATTATTTGATGATGCATTTGGGTAGAGCACATAGCTAAATAGCATGTTTTCTTTTTATTTGCCACTTCATTTTGAAACAGAATAAAAAAATTAATGCCTTATAAAATCCAAATGACAACCTTCAAATCCTGCTCAGGAATAATACCTGAGCAGTCACCTTGGCCTTTTATGCAGAGTTTATTCTAATCATACTAGAAGTATCAGCTAGTGCATGTGACTTATACTCACTGAGGAAATTATAATTTAGAATTATTTCATATTAGGTTTTGCATCTCCATTTTAAGCTATACTGTGAGTTCACTATCTGTTTTATAAATATTTACATTAGATGTTTAATATGGCAAACAAGAAGAAGAAAAAGAGGAGAAGAGAGGAGAGGGGAGGGGAAGGGAGGGGAGGGGAGGAGGAGAGGGGAGGGGAAGGGAGAGGAGGGGAGGGGAGGGAAGGGGAGAGGAGGGGAGGGGAGAAAAGAAGCATTGAATACCATTGGCTTTTCCAATTTGGCTGCTGTGAATGTAATTTGCTTGATCCAAATCCATAGCTGAAACAGAATCTTCAAGTATTTGAACAGTAACAGGTGATAATCAATGAAGGATTGTCAAAGATAGTCCAACCAAAATAGTTTCATCTGCTTATTTTATTAAGATGATTACTAGTAAAAAAAAAACAAAAAACAAAAAACTCACAGATTCTTTTAAAGATACAGTTTGACAGCAACTCCTCCTTATTTATCATGATTATACTTCACCTCTACGTCCTCATGGTGATCTCTTTTCCTCTTTCCCTCCTTCCTTCCTTTCTTCCCTCCCTCCTTTCCTCCCTTTCTCTCCTCTTTCTCTCTCTTCACTCTCCCTCTCCTCTCTCTCTCTCTCTCTCTCTCTCTCTCTCTCTCTCTCTCTCTCTCTGTCTCTCTGCCCCCCGTGTGTGAGTCTATCTGTCTATCTATCTGCTATCTGTCTCTCTGTCTCTGTCTCTGTCTCTTACTCCTGTTCCCTTACTGAACCAACAGCCTACTGATCTGGTACACTCAGCTCTTGTACAATCCAAATTCTCACAAACTACTAAAAGTATCTAAAAGACACATTGGGATTGGTTATCTGTTTTGCTTTGTTTTGGTTTGTTTCAATAATTTATTTATCTTTTATTCTCTTTACATCTCAATCACAACCTCCCTCAGGTACCTGTTATGTATTTTTATGTGTTTCAAAGCCCTATGTTGATTTCTCATTATACTTGAAACAGAACCCAAACTCTGCTAATGCCTGCTTTGGCCTGATCATCCCCGTCCTCCTGCTTTCACACTGCTGCTGCATTAATTTCACGAAAGCCAGGGACAAGACAATCCTCCTCTGAGGGCTTTAACAAATATTCCTCTCCCATGAAATTTTCTTCCATGTGAAGAAGGAAAGGGAAGGGGAGATGTTGTAATTATATCATCATCTCAAAAGACAAAAAAAAATTAAATATGCAACTTATAAACTATTGCTGTGTAATTAGTTTTCACTTGGGGATCCATTTACCTTAGAAAGAGTTATGTGACCCCAAGTATATAAGAATATAACATAGGCTTATAGATCAAACATTTACTGATAGCAAGGTCTAAAGAAAATTTAAAAATAATTTTTTGCTATACACATAGCTTTGCCATTTATTAAAGATTAAAATACATTTACATATTTTTTAAAAGTTTCAGCCTTTTCAGTTATTTTTGATGCAGAGTGTCAAATTCACTCAACGGCTGAGGATGACCTTGAACTTCTGACCCTTCTGTTTCTACTTCCTGAGTGCTGGAATTATGAACATGCACTACCATTCATTACACACATGGTTCTGGGTTTCAAACACCAGGGAACTATACTCCAAGGCTCTTTTATGTTTTCTGCATCACGTACATACTATCGTTTCATGGACTTCTGTCTGACATGATTACTGTACCCAAATAGTACAGTTTCATTTTGGCCTTTATTACCACTTAGCATAATCTGCCTTTGTACTGTTTTGGTTTGTTCTGCCCTAGGAGCATAAGCTCCACAAGACCAGAGGATATTATGTGTCCCATGTGTACAACAAAGTGGGTATTAAATGAGTACATGTTGCAGGAGAAGCACTTATAAATTTGAATGAAAATTAAACAGGCTATGCCTTACACCATTTAGTCCCTCATTAGAGATGGAAACTATTAACAGCACCATTTAATAGAGGAAAAAACTGGTGGGATACTACCTGTGATCACATCACTAAAAGATGTTGGTTTCAGAGTTGAATTCATCTGTATTCTCCAGAATGCAGCTTCCTGGAAGCCCTGAGGGTACAGGAGTACTGACTCTGAGGAGTCATGTACCCTCAAATGTAGCCCTCAAAGAGCTCTTTTGCTTGACTAGGAATTGTACAACTGTGATTTTTCTAATTTTATCATTTCTTCAATAGCACTTAACTAGACTTCTCCTACTATAGTTTTATGTGTATATATCCTATATTTGTTATTGAGGGAAGTTGGAACTAATCAATAATGTGGAATATACAACAGGGATTTTAAAGACTTAGTGAAATATATTTTGAGAATAACAGAAAGGAAAAAAATAAATACTTCTGTCTCTTTCCTCTTGCATATCAAGATACTTCTTCCCTAGGTAATATATTATATTTACATTAGAAAGATAGGTAAATATTTTGATGCAGATATTGCATTGAAATTTAACACATTTTCATGGCTGTGGTAGAATACTTGCCTAGCATAAACAATGGCCTGGGTTTGATCCTCAGCAGCACATAAACTGGTTATGGTCATGCAGGTCTGGGCAGTGGAATCAAGAGGATCAACAGTTCCAGGTCGTCCTTCACTACAGACCAAGTTTAAGGCCAGCCTGGGCTAAATGAGACCTTATCTCAGATACATCAATAGATGATAGATGATAGATAGATAGATAGATAGATAGATAGATAGATAGATAGATAGATA
>NW_021604565.1:29750740-29752918 GCF_004785775.1 Grammomys surdaster
ATAGATAGATAGATAGATAGATAGATAGATAGATAGATAGATAGATAATAGATAGGTAGATATGTAAAGGTAAACTATATTTATATTTGAATAATAAGAGTGAGAGAATTAAAATACTTTTACAAATTACCAGTAGGCTTACCATAAGCAAAATTTTCCTAAAATACAGAAGATGATATATATACTTGATCACAAACTCACCTATACAACCTACCTTCTTCTCTCTTATGCTCTTGGATATAGACTGTCTAAAACAGGAAAATTAATGACTGATAACGTTAGCATCAGAGAGGAGAAGAGGGATCTTTTATATCCTAATCATGTTTTTATTCCCAGAAAAACTAAGTTAAATAACAGCGCTGAACACACATTGGAGCATGACAGACATGGATAAGCCATTGTGTCTTGAGCCATGTGGACCAGGAGAAACCAGTATAAATTATATTGTCCATGACAGAGAATGTGGACATAAAGACAGGGGAAAAAACCTCAAGCTTTAGAGAGTATATAACAACTCCTTCTAACTTCACAAGTGCTTAAAACTGGTGTCCTGCAAATAGGGTGAGACCTTAAATTTGGTTTTTTAATACTTAAGCATTTGAACAAAGACACATGAACGGAATCATAGAGTTTTACAAAACCTTTTTCATGAGGATCTAATGGTAGATATTCTCAACAGGAGTCTATGTGTGGAACAATCTTCAGTTTACCCTGAGAGAAAGGATAATCATGACACATAGAGTTGAAAGGTAGCAAACAATGAAAAGAGAACACGAGGAAATTATATAAAGGTGTGGTGTCTCTTTTTCCCCAAAATCCACAACTGCAGCATATGTCAGTAGCTTATTAGAGGAAGAAGCTCTTGCAAAAAGAAACAAGAACCACATAAGATATTCAAAGCAAAACAGTAAGTAGCAGCTGGTATTTTTTTTATTCAATTTATTTTTTACTTATTCACTTCACATCATGCTCACTGTTCCCCTTCCCAGTCACCGTCTCCCATAATCCTTCTCCCTCTCCCTCCCCCTCCTCTCTGAGAAAAGGTGGGGGGGGTCCCCCAAGGTTTTTCCCCACCCCGGCACTTCAAGTCTCTGAATGAGCAGGTGTTTCCTCTCCCTCTGAGGACAGACAAGGCAGGACAGCTAGAAGAACATACAGGCAACAGCTTTTGGGGTGTCCTTGCTCCAGTTGTTGGGACCTACATGAAAAACATGCTGCATATCTTTTACATATGTGGTGGTAGGCCTAGGACCAGCCTGTGTAAGTTCTTTAGTTGGTGGTTCAGTTTCTGAGAGGCCCAAGGGTGCAGGTTAATTGATTCTGTTGGTCTTCCTGTGGAGTTCCTATCTATCGCCTTAGGAGCTGCAATCCTTTCTCCTTTTCTTCCCTAAGAGTCCACTGTTTGACTGTAGATGTCTGTATCTGTTTGAGTCAGCTGCTGGATGGAACTTCTCAGATGACAATATACTCCTGTCTGCAAGCATAGTGGAGTATCATTAATATTGTCAGGGATTGGTGCTTGCCAATGAAATGTGTCTCAAGTTGGGCCAGTTAATACTTGGCCTTTTCTCCAGTCTCTGCTCCATCCCTAATCCCTGCATTTCTTGTAGACAGGATAAGTTTTGGGTTGAAAGTTTTGTGGGTAGGCTTGTGTCTCTATTAGTCGACTGGGGTTCTTGCCTGGACACAGGAGACATATCTTCTGTATCCCCAATGCTGTGAGTCACAGCTACAGACACCTCAATTGATTCTTAGGCTCCTCCTCCATCTCAGGTCTCTGTCTCTTTTTGGAGATGCTCCCTACCTCCCCATCAACATTTCTGCTCATTTTACTAGGAGTAAAAAGACTTAACTCACTCTAGATGGTACAAAGAGCAACTAACTTTATTTCCTTCTACTTTCTAACTTGTTTTGTTTTGTTTGTTTTTAAAGACTTGAAGTACAAGAACATTTGCTTACTTAAAACCACTTTCTACTGGACAGCACACTGAATTGAGGAAAACATCTACTCCTTGTCATAGTATTGATCATCTACCATCTGAGCCAAACTTTTTAAAACTGATTTATTTCTTCTTATATTTACTTTACTGATTTATGTTCTAATTATGTATAGGTATAGGTATAGGTATAGGTATAGGTATAGGTATAGGTATAGGTATAGGTATAGGTATAGGTATA
>NW_021604565.1:29752928-29778268 GCF_004785775.1 Grammomys surdaster
GTATAGGTATAGGTATAGGTATAGGTATAGGTATAGGTATAGGTATATGTTAGTGGGTCTATGTGAATGGATGCTATGTATATGTGGATACCCAGAAAGGCTGGAGGAGTTGTATCCCCTGGAGTTACAGGAGGACATGAACAGCTTGACATAGGTACTTGGAACTGAATGTAGGTACTCAAGAGCAATGCTCAGTCTCAACCACTGACAGAGTTCTCTCTCCAACCTATACTTGTTTCCTCTCTCTCTCTCTCTCTCTCTCTCTCTCTCTCTCTCTCTCTCTCTCTCTCTCTCCCTCTTTCTCTCTCTTCTTTCCTCCCAGATTCCACTTGATTTTTCACACACAGTTTTATCTTTATAACTTTTTTTTCTAAAATGCCATTTTATGCTGACTCCTAAGATCTTATGCTTTAAGATTTACACTGCATTCTAACATTTTTCACTTTTTCTCTCAGATTCCTATCTAAAGTTACCTCTCTTTCACATAACATGATTGCTTGATTTAATGCGTTTTCTTTTTTATTTATTTATTTTTAAATCAAATTGTAATTTTTACTCATTCACACAGAGGTTATAAACACAAAAAGGCAGGATGTGGGGAAGGGGATGACACCTGAGAGTGGGTGTTCAGGAGGAGTAAAGATACCTTTCAGAACAGGGTATCGGCTGGGTGAAGGTTCAGGGGACAGGTCACTATGACTCTACCTATGATTCACTTGTCCTTATCTAAGTTGGTACTATCTGCCAAGGCTACCCAATTACAAGGTATATGACTACTCAGGCTGGTAAATTTCCACAAAAGCTGCCTGTTTATAATAGTTTATAGCCACCTGTTCCTATGTTTTTCCACAGAGACCCAAGACTTTGTGTTAGCATACATGTATGACTGGCCTATTGCTGATTTTAGGCCTATGGTTGATTTTAGGCCTATGGCTGATTTTAGGCCTTCAGTGTATAAGCAGGGCTGCCCAAGACATCTCCTCCCTTCTCTAAGTATAGAAGGGCTGTGGCAATTCTAATCTTTCGAAGGCGGGGATAGAGGCCTGACCTCCAATAATTGAAGGGGACCTTGTAATGGCTCCGGTTCCCCTGTCATTGTCCAGTGAGGCATGAGGGCCATACCCATCTCGACGTCTTTTTCCTGGAGAGAGGATAATTTTGACATCAACCCCTATGCAGTCAGGCTTGTCCTTCAGGAAACCCAGAGAGATATTTTTAACTTTTATTTATATTCCCTTGCAGTGCTTAGCCTTGCAGCCTAAGCAAGAATTCAGATCGCCAGTAAGAGGGGGTTGATATTTTTCTAAATGAAATGTCTTATCATCATAGCTAACTGAATGGGTATGATCCTTTAAGGCTACAGAAAACCTAAGGAGCTCTTGCCTTGGTTAGGTTCTAGCTCTTTAGTACCACAAATAATTTTGGTTTGCAGCCAAAATTCCTTTGCTCTTCTTTCTTCTCATATTACCTCTATGTCAATGTAGTCAACCAACACCAAAAACTTTAGCAGCTTACCTTTGTGGTGGATTCATGTCAGTGAGTACTGCTGGTAAATTTCTATTAATCAGCAAATTATTATCCAGTACTCACTAGGAAGTATGGATTGGATATGTCCCTTATCATCATACACATCACCTCTGCTGTGGTCTAAACATGCTTCTCAGCATCACAGATTGAAACCTCATCTCTAGTGTGATAGTGTTAAGAGTTGGGGCCTTTGGAAGGTTACTGGCCTATGAAGACTGTGCCTTTGTGAATGGGAAAATGCCCTTAGAATAGAAGTTTCAAAAACTTGTTGGATGAGTCTTTGTGCCATCTACTAGGTGAAGACAAAGCAAAAAGACACTGGATGATGCAGACTTGATCTTAATTTCATGGAGTCTGAGATAATTAAATTGCTATTCTTTACAAATTAATACCCAGTCTTGGGTATTTTGTTCTAGCACCATGAGTTCTAGCAACTATTCTTACAAAAATTCCTTGTCTCAAACCACTGATGTCTCAAATTTCTTTCTCATCAGAAGATTTGAAGTGACTCGCCCTCCCAAATTCAGGGGAAAAAAAAAGTAGAAACCATCACATGAATTATCCTCAATGTTGAAAACTGCATAAAAATGTGATTCAGAATCAATATTTTGTACTTTTCATCATTTTGATAATCTTTCTTGCTTAGCTCCTCAGACCATATGCACACGTACATACAAATGCATAGAACAAACACAAAAGCAGTCTTGCTCTCGCCACAGCCAAATTTCATAGAGCTTATCTCATTTGCTCCTTCCCAATTCTCACTTTTCACATCCGATTACCATCTTGCTCCAGCCATTCTACTAACACTGTGATTGCCAAGTCTCTAAACTTTATCAATTTAAAGTGGAGTTTCTAAAGCAGGCCATACTAAAGCATATTGTCAGCCCTCTCATTCTAGCTCATATCCCCATCCAACTGGAGAATTCTTTTTCCTTGAAATACGCGTTTCTGGTGGAATTCTTGCCATTTCTGCTTTTGATTTTTCTCTTGGATCTATTTCTCTACCCAAACAAGTCTTCATTATGGAATCAGATCTCTCCAAATTGCAATTGATCAACAGAATTCCTTGGAGTTCAGTCTAGTATTCACACCAACTCCCTTTCTAAGCAACCTCTTCTCTTGCTGTCTCTGTTATGTCTGCCTGTCTATCCATTTATCTATTATTTATTTATTTGTGTGTACCATGGCATAGAGTGAGACCTCCTCTCTCACTGTCTCTGATTTGTATATATCTGTAGCCTACCCCTATGTCTGAGTCTATGTCCTATAAATCCAATGCCATGTCTATTTGAACTTTCAAACAAAAACTCATGAAAACCAACAGTATTTTCTTTGTAGAAATGGCTCAGCAGGCATAGGCTGTTACTGCTTTTTAGACCTACATGATAAAAATGAAGAACTGAAATGCATAAGTTGTTCTCTGTTTCCAACACATATGGCATGACACACACAAGTAAATGATAGATAGATAGATAGATAGATGATACATATATACATACATACATATATACATACAAACATACGTACGTACATACATGCATACATACATACATACATACATACATACATACACAGATAGAGAAGTAAATAACATTTTAGAAAAAGAATGCTTGCTGGCCTTGTTTTTCTCATATGCCTTTATAAGAATGTTTATGTCCTCATTATCCATGTCTACGTTTCATGGCCTCACAGAGGCATGAGAAAACAGGCACCCAGTTCATTCAGTTGTACCTCTGAAACGTCTCTTGATTAAGTCTTCCTTTCCATCCTATACCAGTGCCCTACTTTGTGTCTTGATCATCTTCTTTGGGTAACAATACAGTGAAGATACAAATTTCTCCTAAATACTCTGTTGCATTCTAACGATGCCTCTGAGCGCCAATGATTTTCTCTTCTTGGAGCCATGGCTTTTAATAGTTTCTGATCTCTTTTCTTTAGGACAGCAGTTGTCAACTTTTTCAACTTTCCTAGTGCTGTGACCCTCTTAATATAGATCCTCGTGTTGTGGTGACCTCAAACATAAAATCATTTTCATTGCTACTTCATTAGTGTAACTTTAACTTTGCTATTGTTATGAATTTTAATGCATATATCTGATATGAAGGCATTCTTAGGAAACCCCAGTGAAGGAGTAGCAAGACTCCCAAAGGGGTCATGACCCAAAAGTTGAGAACTCCTGCTGGGACAAAATCCAAACAATATATACAACTTTCAATGGACTGGTCCAGAGTTATGTCTCGCTCCTCCCATGCAGTTGTCTTTTCAACCTTGTGCTTCTTTGAGATCCTTCAACATTCTGCTGTACTTCATGAGGTACCTATGTTTAAGGGCCTGTCCCTTTCCTGTGCCTGATGTTAGTGAGCCACTCCATGATGAAGTTTCCCTTGCTCTTCCCATGCCCTGGAATTGAGGTCCATTTACCTTGATATCCTAATCCTGTACATTGTCCTTTCATATCATAAAAATTCAAAACTATTTGTTCATTGACTTTTCAAACTCCTGATCCACACTTTAGACAGTGTATTACTGAAAACTGGAATGAATTGGTATGAATTGGGAGGAGCAGGAAAAAACGATGCACCTAAGTAATCACATGCATCAGCCTCATTCTAAGAAACCATTGAGGTGAAAATTTCAAACTCCCTAACACCTACTTGTCAAGAGAAGCCTGGTAAGCTTGCTATGCAGCTACATGTTGTCAAAATTCTTAATTTCTCTGCTGCTGAAATGTAGTAGCTAGGCAATTATATTAACATTTGGTGTCCAACCTACACATATCTCGTTGCAAGATAAAGCACCAGAACTGGATGGTTTCCATTGAGAGACACCCACCTCATGGCCATGAAGATGAATCCAATGTGTATGAAAAAAAATATCTAACAACCAGTGTACACTGAACTTGCATGGCTATAGCGTTTTACCAATATTATTCTGTAACTAGAGAAAGTATATGTCTTGATAGCAGAACCGCTTAGAATTTCTACATTAAGATGAAGTTAGGTATAAAGGTTATTGTGCTGAAAGTATGAAGTGTATTTTGGAAAGTTGACTGCACATTTCAACATGGGAAATGAAGCAAAACCAACAACCATTATGAAAGGATTTTTTGAAGCACTGAATTCCTGCTGTTCAATTAGCCCAGTAAACAACTCTAAAATGAAGTCATAAATCAAAGATGTGCTCATATACACCGCCTGAACTGAGAAGCCCATGCAAACAGCTCTGCAGACAGTGAGGTTATATTAGAAGTAACTATTAAAACAAGACTACTCCAACAAACTCTTCTTTATCTTCTCACTTATTCAAGTTAGCTGGAAAGAGAACACACTCATTAAAGAATTCACTAAGCAGCCCTAAAATTATCATGATTGTATTATCATAAATCTTGGACATTGGTGGTTGCTGAAAAGTGTCCTTCAATACTCTTTGGTATAAAATGACTAAGTGCTTTGTTTTATTATTTGGGGTCTATAAATTGGCATATATAAGAATAGAATGCATATTAACTCTCACCATTTCCTCATTCAGATTCATGCATAACTCAAACTTCCTAGTTGAGAAGGATGGGTTGGTATATTGCAATTGAATGACTAAAAACAATTCCTGTCCTTGTAGTTATTTATTAAACAGTCTACCTAATCATCTATTTTACTGATTCTCCATTTTCTTCCTTTATGAAATTTTGAGACCATTCTAACTTTCTCCAATGTCGAGTAACCCAGAAAATTGTATTTCTGACAAGGTTGAATGCATTTTGTTCTTTCCCAAATTATCCAAAATTGAAACAAAAGTATCGCATGGCACTATGTGATTATCTTTAGTTTCCAGTGGATAGATTTTCAGCCTATGATTTTCTCAATAAAGCAAACATAGAATTATGAAAAGTAATAACTAGATATTTTCTATGTTTTATATATAATGATAATCTCTAAAAATGAAATAAAATACCCATGCTCAGTATTTTCAATATCTTCTCTGACTTATCAGTGCAAAGTAAAACTCAAAGCTTCTACTCTTGCCTACATAGAGGTCAGCTATCTGTAAAATTTTAAAAAAATTCTGCTAGATAAGTTGAGGGAACAGTAGTAGCTAATTACCAAACAGGCATTGATGAACATCTGCCACTTAGTTGGCAGCATGATAAGATCCAAGAGAAACTTTATGGCAAGTAATTGAAAGCTGAAGTTGCTCTGTGGTGCAATGGATAGTACATTGGACTTCTAGTGACAAGAAACTATGTGACTTACATTCTGGACTTTGAGTTCTGAGCAATTCTCATGAAGTTCAACCATGGGCCAGTTAAGTACCATCATGCTTGGAAAACAGAAAAGTGCCTGAATGGGATTTGTGACTGTCATGCACAAGATATCTAAGGAAGTTCATTCAATGTTAGATGAGGTGTTCTGCTGTATAGCAGCTGAAGCATATTGGAAAGGAAGTAGTCAGAAGAACGGAATGCAGGCCCTGGTTTCATGATAGAATATCCCATAAGACCTTGGGCAAATTATTAAGTATCCCTGTCAAAACTGGATAAGGCTTTTAAAAATACACTACTAATACCTGTGTTGTGGGATTGTAATAAGGCCCAGCTATAGTAAGAAGTGGGAAAGTGTTTTCAATTCTAAAGGATCCAACACATGACAGTTATTCTTTTCCATATAGTATCCTTGCTACAGTGTTAGTGAGTTTGTGACTTTGGATGGTGCATCCTAACATTATACCTAAAGAGCCTACAATCATTTGATGGTGAGTACGAATAAACAGAGAGACCATCTGAGCGCTGACAAAATAGTAAGGTAAATTTTACAAGTCTTGAATGAGATAGGCTTGTATCCAATCCTTGGAATCTTATACATCATGAACAGCATGTTAAAAATTGCAACATTATAGATGCCTATGGAAACAGATTTGTGCTTACTGGTTTGTCTTTCTTCATATAAGGTATTTCCTGAAATGCCACATAAGACTGACTCATGTTTAGCTACAGTGGAAGAATGCTACTTTTGATTAAAACAAATGCTGTGACAAGTGCAGCACATAGCTATAGAGTAAATAAGCCCTTCAGTGTTAAAAGACTCTATAGATTTGAAATTTCACATGACTATTGTTCTTAAAACAGGAATTTAGCTTAAATAGATTAAAAAAAAACAATTTTTAACCTAGGAGCTTATTCTTAAACAGGAAATATCTACATTAGACAAAGAGATGAGATAAATGAATAATTAATACACTATTGCTTAAATACATTCATTGTTTTGAGTAGCAAAATATTCCATTCATACTCATATCACCCAATACAGCAACATTCCTTTTTGCAGCTAGAGTAATGGTCACACATTCATTTGGTCATAGTCACTATAAATCATTAAAACCAAAATGTCTGCATTTGTGTTATAGTCTCTGCTTTTATAATTACTCCTCTTGCTACAGCTACTTAGTTACCAAGATGAATCTACTTCCCATTAAAGATCTACCTACTGGCTTTAACTAGGTTTGTCTGTATGTTTGTGGTTTGCTTTGTTTTTAATTTTTTGTCTATTTTTGTTGTTGCCATTGTTTAATTTTTTGAGACAAGGTCTCTCTATGTAATCCTGGATGTCTGGAACTCACAGAAATCCTCCTATCTCTACCTACCAAGTGCTGGGAATAAAGGTGTGTGTGTGTGTGTGTGTGTGTGTGTGTGTGTGTGTGTGTGTGTGTGTGACAGAGGGAGAGAGAGAGAGAAAGAGAGAGGGGGAGGGAGAGAGGGGGAGAGAGAGAGAGAGAGAGAGAGAGAGAGAGAGAGAGAGAGAGAGAGAGAGAGAGAGAGAGAGAGAGAGAGACTGTGTCTGGCTGTGTCTGTTTCTGATGCTGACTCTAACTGCCTTACAATGGTCACCAGTTTCACTTGGACATCATTCTAGTTCCCAACTTCTCTGTTTTCCTTATTTTCAATTCCTTCTAATTGAACTCTGAGTGGAGTCAGGCAAGGACAATATCCACACCTGAACCTGAATCACCTCCAACTTCAGGATCTTCCATTTAGACAGACTCTACCACCTCCTGTTTGCCTGAATTATGATGTTTTTCCTTTTCAAAAAGTGTTTCCTAAACCAACCTTCTTTCCCAAATGTCAACCAGAAGCCAACTTGAAGAGGAAACCACATTGTATTCTAAATGCATCGCATCTCTTCTCCATATGTTGAGTTCATTTTCTTTGCAAAACACTTTTTCACAAAGAGAAACCATGATCTCTTCAACCAGTCTATGTTATCATCAGAATATTACTGACCCCTGCTGTCTCTTTCTCTGAACTAAAATATGATTCCTACTATGACGAGGTCGAATGACGGACTCCTTTCTTAATATCTAAGGTCAGGCCATGATATCACCTTAGATATCCTTGGTCACATTCTTAATGTATTGCAAAACAAACCATGTCCTAGAAAGAAAGAATGATGTTCCAGAACCCATTTCTACAAGCAGGAAGTCAGGACTTCCAGATGGACAAGGAAATATTCATATACCAATACAGATACCTAACTGACATCTGACTGTTGATGTTTTAATCTTCCTTTTTAACCTGTTAGATGCCCAGTTTTTGCTTGTATCAAAGTTTGTTTAATATCAAGGTGATGGGTGGAAAGAAAAAGAAACAAACATACCTGAAAGAAGGTTTGTGGGAGAACTGAAAATATGTGAAGACTAGTCAGTTTTCAGATATTGCTTCTATAATCATTTATCCCCCCCCACCCTAAATTCTTCGGAAGTGAGAGGTATTCGACTCCAGTTAAACAAAAGACTAACTAAGGGATAATCATAGCATCAAAATTATACAGCTAGTAAGAACTAAGTTATAAATAAAACCTTGTTTATATCCACGTGGAAAGGGAAGGATGAAGAAAGAGACAGGGTTTGTAATCATGACTGGGAGGAAGTGGCATGTGGTACCCAGGACTCATCTTTACCCTTCTACTGCACAAAGGAGATTTAATGCTCTACCAGAGTCAAGTCCAAGAAAGTCAGACAATATTACTGATTTTTTTTTTAGTACAAGGATAAATATATAAATGTTCTCGTTTCTTTCCTTTGGGTCAATTTTATACACAATTCTGTTTTAAGATGGAAAATTGAGATTAGGGTGTAGATCTAGAGAAATGAAGCCAAGAAGACCAGCTATCCAGCTGAGCACAGTACATGCTGACAGCATTCTGAGAGCATCATGTAGTTTGAAGACACTATGGGGATTTGGTGGGAAATCTTTTAGAAATGAACAGCATGATGTTTTCCAAGATTATCCCTTTGATATAATGCCTTTAAAAAAATATCCGCTGAGGTTTGTCCAGAGTGTGAAGGATTTCTGGACCCTAGTTCCTTGTCAAATGCCATTGGATTTTAATAACACTTGCCCAGAAATTGTCCCACGAAGAGAAGAAAGATAACATAGTGCTCACTCCAGCCCACAGAACACTGCTGAGATCCTTTTTTATATCTTCTTATATTTAACACCCATCCATTGTCATAACCTTGCACTTGGCTTCTAGCATAGGAGCTCATGTCTTACTTTCAATGTAAGTATAGTGGACCAACTTTGATATATTCCTCAGTTCAAAACATTAAATCAATTGTCAAGATAACTGTTATGTAAGTGGCAACTATGGTGACCACTTGGTGTGACAAGTCAGCTCTTAACAACAGTTTTGTAAAGTAGCTAACAGCATACACCTGTTTGCAGATTATAAATGAAGGCTTTCATTTCATCTGCAGGTTCTGGAGCCCACACAATTTTTCTCATGTTCCATGCTAAAACTCCACACTGGGAAACTTAGCTTTCTTTTCATTTTCTTCCCTTATGTAATTTTCTAGTACCTGAATCATAAATCTTGGATGCATCTGCTAAACCAAGTACTGAAATTCAAAAGAATTAACATGATTTGGATACTACAGCGCTAGTGTAAGCTTGTGCTTAATTTATGATAAGTTGTAAAAAAAAGATGATTTAGAAAATAAGATGAAATACGAATCATTTTTTTACATGTCCGTAATACCAATGTCC
Organism: Grammomys surdaster; assembly: GCF_004785775.1. Classification (NCBI taxonomy): domain Eukaryota; kingdom Metazoa; phylum Chordata; class Mammalia; order Rodentia; family Muridae; genus Grammomys; species Grammomys surdaster. The sequence goes on from NW_021604565.1 coordinate 29,762,494, forward strand.
AGAATTGTATCCAGATCTAAATTAAAAGTTTGTTTACAAACAGCAAGCTCTGAATAGGAATGGGCAAATGAAATGACTCTGAATAAGAAAATAAGAAACGGAAATTTTTGGTTTCTTTGAAGACTCAAGTTATGTCGTGTGATAGTTTTCTGGAGACTGTCTTATGAGAGCATGTTTTGCTGAAGCAGATGCATGGGAGGATGCTTTGCTTAGAACAGATGGGGGTGTTTTTCTGAAAGCTGCTTGGGAAAAGGGCACATGATATTTTGCTGAAGTTGATGCTTAAGAGGACACGTGATATTTGGAAATGGTATAACCCAACACACAGTAGAAGACACTGTGGCATTGGTTTATCTTGCTGCTCATTGCTGGTCTTCATTGGTCTTTGCTAATACTGGTCTTCTCTGACAATCTGTGGCCAATATTGGTTCACCTTGCCTTCTTTGCTGATCATCATTTGTCACGACTTCATAGAGAAAAACTCACCAAAGAATTTCCCATAATATTCTGGTGGCTTCTTGCTCTTTCCATAGACACAGGTTAATTGGCAAAGCCTAGTAATTTCTTCTAGATCGAACTGCTGTTGCTGATTTGTGAATGGTGTCTGTGAGTGGATTGAGCTACCACTGTTGACTCGTGTAACCTGAACTGCTGATATCCTAACAGCAAAGACTGGAATTGCCCCAAATAACTATTTCTAAACAGGTCCACATTCCCCTTTGTCTTATTAACTTTTCCTTTCCACTACCTCTGGTGGGTGGTAGGCATAAAAGGAGGTTAAAGTATTTAAGAACTCTTATCAAAGTAGATTTTGAAGAATCTAAGCCTATAAAAATATCTCGATGTTATTTTTGAACATAGGTAGATACTATTGTAACCAAAGATTCAAATTATTCTGACCAATATTTTATAGATCAATTATTATTTTAATTTCCAAATATTTTTATTACATATTTCTGATTTATAACTACCATTTAGTCAAACAAAATGACACCCACAAGCAATATGCCTTTTATTGAAGTCCAAAGCATATATACATATACTCATAAAAATATTACTTGTGCTAAGTAATCTATCTCCAGTGTATAGACTTTCTTCAACCATCTTTGATATCAATTATTTAATGCAAATAAAACAGTTTTGTCTAGCTATCTTATCAGTATTGTTATGCAGATGATCAAATGAGGATTAAAGTGGTTGATTTAAATATTCCAGGAAATGTAACTTCTGAATGTTGACACAGGGGTATGGACTGATAAAGCAATTTTCCCTGACTTTTTGAACACTTGGTAATGTTACTATCACTCATCCTTCATTTATTCTAAGTATGAATGTTTCTTTACTTTTCTTTATTGTCAATTCTCTGTAATATTTTCAACAGTAAGATCTCCTTGTCTTATCCACTTTTCTACTCCTGTGACAGAGCATCATGACCAAGGCAGCTTATAGAAAAAAAAAATGGTCCTTTTAGGGACTGAAAGCTTTTGTGGGTGAGTCCAGGCTGCAAAAGTAGGAAGCACAGCAGCAGGCCCAAATAGCTCCATCAAGTGTTTAAACTTGTAAGCCTATGGGGGTCATTCTCATTCAAATCGCCACACAGAGAGATATTCATTTACTATTAAAATACCTTTCTTATGAAAAAAGTATTATGTCAAACAAGCTCTGTCCTTGTTGGGTTTAAACTTTAGTCTGTGAATGAGTTTTTCTTTATTTTCAAGTCTACCAGTGATAACAGCAGCAGAACAATCCTAACATCTCTTGCTTTCTGTCCCTATTGCTGTGACAAAATGCTGTGAGCAACTTAAATAAGGGAAGTTTTATATTGGCTCACAGTTTCAGAAATTTTATCATAGAACCAAAGGCAAGGTGGGCTGGCTCTGTCTGTGTTGGAAGACACAAAGCAGCCAACAGTTTGTTCAAACTATGCCAGGCTGGAAGCATTTAAAAACCCAATTTTTTTCCCTTAGGGACCTATTTCTGAATGCTAGATCTTACCTTGAAAAGATTTCACAGACTTCAAAACAGTGTCAGAAAGTAGGAACTAATGGCTCAGAATGTAAGCCTTTGAAGGACAGTGAAAATTCAAATTGAGTCTGATCTAGTGACACACACCTTTAACCATAGCTCTCAAGAGGTAGAAGCTCATGAGGGAGGATCTCTTTGAGTTCAAGGCCAGTTTGATCTACACAGTGTGTTCTAAAACAAGCAGAGTCACATAATGAGTCTCTGTCTCAAAACAAACAAAAGATTCAAGCTGTAGCAAGTTTGAACAGGCAGAAGGAAAAAAAGATATTGAAGAACAGTTTGAAACTATTAGGAACAGTTTTGGCAGGACCACCTAAAAGGAACTACATTTTCCTAGGGGCTTTGCTGGTCCGCAACAACCTTCTGGGGAAGACATTGACCTCACTCTATCCCCTACATTCTGTCTTTTCTTAGTGCTCAGCCAATAGCACAGTGTGGTAGTGAAAAGGGAAAGGAGTCCTTTATGCTGAACAAATCAGCCTCCTGAAATGTGGAATAGAGTTCAGAAAAGACAAAAAGGTTCGAGGGAGAAAATACCCAGCCCTGGAAATAGACTTGTTCCCAGGCTCTGCTGCCTTTGCTCTCTATCAATTTTATAGAGAAAATAAATCAATGGCTGTATTGCTGTTGCTCTACGTTGCATTCCCTGCCCTCAATACAGTATCTACTGCATGAAAAGCACTCTATAATTACATATTGAATAGTCACAGAAGTAATTATTTGGGAATCTTGTTGACACAATAGCTACATGATACATATTTACCAAATTCACTCATTTTGAATGAATCGGTGAATATGGACAGCAGGCAACTGTTCATAAGTTACACCCTGGTAGAATGCTTAGAAGCAGCCCCTTCTGCATTTGATCCACTCCAGAAGAATACAATAAATAACTATAAACCATCACCAGCCTTAGTTATCTGCAGTGACTGCCAATCCTGCCTTTCAACAATGACCACTTTTGGGTGAACTGAATCAAAAGTTCCATTTAGCTTGTACAGTAATGTTCATTTTGGAAGTGGAGATCCAGAGTATTCTTTGCAGTGTATCTCACTTCTGGAGTGATAGGCAAGGAAATTGCAAAAGGGTATTGGAGCGAGATCTTGAACATTGCTAGTGCTTTCAATAATCAAAAAGGATATTACTCTCTGTAGTGAGGTAAGATAGCATCTCACGTTTCATATCTTCCTTTCACCATGTAATGTTGGTCTCTTGATATTTGAAAGCTCTGAAAGAACTTTTAATGCACAAGAATAATTATAAAAAATCAAATGTTCCCAATGAAAAATGGACCAGCATCATGCATACTGTCTCAAATGACTGAGTCATCAGCCTCTCTTATAAATTACCCTCAATACTCTATTACTACATCCAAGTTACAAGTCTCTGTTAATTCAAAATATGATATGCCTATCATATTTACACTCAAATATGGGACACATTTATTGATAGTTCCATAAAATTGTCTATAATGTAAAATTCTTAAGGCACATATAACAACATTTAATATGCTAAGTGTACTTAATAGATTATTTGCATTTTAATTTATTTAACAATGTTATATTTTTAGATTTATTTGTGTGTATCTTTGGTCCTAATGTAAGTATGTACACCACATGTGTGTCTAGTGCCTGGGGACATCAAAAGAAGTCTTCAGATGGAATTGAAGTTTTGAATGATTGTCAACGACCACTTGGGTGTTGAAAAAAACAATCTGAGATTGAGTGTTCTTCACCACAGAGCAATATTGTTATTTTATTTTAACTGAATCTGTTCCCTTTGCTTGTTGTTTTCCATGACATTCACAAACTGGTCAAATTTACAGGTCTCATAAAAACCCTGAGCTCTGGTAAACAATTTTAGCTCCAGTCTTTGTAGAAAATGTATTTTACTGCTTTTTTTAGCAAAGGTTATCAGTAGAACTGTTTTTCCACAAAAGTTTTATGGATTTTGATATATTAACTGCCTAGAATGCCATGGCTCAGATACCTTGAGCTCAACAAAAACAGGCATCACAAGTAGCTTCTAATTCAACCTGTACTACTATGCTTCTGTTAGGGCTATTGTTTCTCCAAGGTAATGGGGAGCATGGTTAACATTCAGAATCACTTTGCTTGAATCTGGATACCTAGGCTACAATGAAGCCCAACTTAAGCAAGCTACTTAGTCTCTCTCTCTCTCTCTCTATCTCTCTCTCTCTCTCTCTCTCTCTCTCTCTCTTCTTGATTTCCTGGTCAGTAAAATGACAATTAAAAATTGCATCTGCCTGTAGGGACCTTAACAGCAGAAATGGAATAATTCTAGCCAAGCGTTTTCTGATATAAGATCAATATTTCTATTCTTATGTTCATAACTCTGACATTATTTATATTCCAGACATGGCTGTTGAATTCACAGGATAAGATGTCATAGGAGAAATTCTGGTTTTATCTGTGACATCTTCCCACATTTTATCTGCCTTACTTTTTGGGGTAGGTATCAGCAGGAGACAGAATTCTTTTTTTTTCCCCAATCTTCTTTTATACCATTTTAATTGCATTCAAGTATTAAGGTCAGCTCTAGGTTGAGGAACTAGCAGTACAATAGATACAAATAGTCAAGTAACAAGCAAGACAATAAACATAAATAGTCAAAGAACAAGCAAGGCAATAAACAAATTTCTGTGAACACTCCCATGATCACTGTTTCTAAGGACTTATCAGGATGACCAAAATATGTTAGCCTACTTCCCTGTCCTAGCCCAAAGTCATTTTCATGGCTGAAGCCTACTTCTTTGTTCTAGCCTAAGATTTAAGTTCCTGCCTGAAATGACTTCTTTGTTCCAGTCTAATGTCATATTCCTGCCTGAAGCCCATTTCCTTGTCCTTGGCCAATGTCAGATTCCTGCCAAGCAGCCCAAAAAGCTCTCCACATCTCCACCTTTTTTATTTCATAAACAAAACTGAGCCTGTCTTAGGTTGTTCTGACAAGAATGCCTTCCTTATCCCTTGTGGAATATGCATTATCAAAAGCAATGCACTTATGTCTTAGGTTGGTAAGGCTCTGTGCAGAATGTTACCCATCCTTGGCTTGCTAGCCTGTTAAATTAATAACTCTGCCTGGGGGTCCATGTTAAGTTTCAATCATGTACTTTGGATGCCAACATGTTGATGTTGTTAAAGACAAGCTTTAATATGATGGGCAGGAATAAAAGTATTCCCAGGACAAAAAAGGCTAGGATGATCAAGCTATATATGCCATTCTTGAAGCTTGCCCAAAATGGAAATACTGACATTAGGCCATGGATAATTTTATCAGCAGTACCTGCAGCATCAAAGCTCAACAGAGCAGCCTTCTTTAAATTCATAATCTCACAGAGAAAGAATTCTTATAAGCTCCTATTTAATGTAGCTCTCTCTGGATATGTGTGTTCAGCATCCATTTATTGAGAACCTTTAGGTTAAGTCATACAAAGTTGCCAATGGTCTAATGTAGGTATTTCCATATAAATGAATGCAATATTATACTCCAGGCAAAAGGCTGTAGATGTCTAAAGGAACAAGACAGAGTAGAACCTGTCCTCACAAAGGTACTAACCCAGACACCTTTGGGGGGGGGGTCACTGAAAACTAAAACATTTTAACTTAAATGCCTTATATTCTCACAACTTTCTGAAACCAACTTTCTGAAGAATGCTTTAACTAAGAATTTGATAAAACTTGATTCTACTTTGAATCAAGTTCTACAAAGAAAGGCAAATGCATTGATAGCAGACTTAAAGACTTTTTAAAAGCTTTCCCAGGGATTGGGCAAATGGACCAGTCAAAAACATGTGTGCATTACAAACCTGAGGTTCTGAGTTCAGATCCCTACCAGCCATGTCAAAAGTTAGGCAAGGCAGAATATACCTACAATCCCAGCACTAGGTAGGCAGAAATACAAGACTCTCTGGGGCCCACTGGCCCACAAATCTAACTAATCGGTAAATGCCTGGTTCAGTGAGGGACCCTGTCTCAAAATAGAGATGAAATTAAGACCCCCCCCACTGTATTGCCTTTTAGCTTACATGTATACATATACATACATACATACATACATACATACATACATACAAACATACATACAAACATACATACATACATACATGCACAGTCGAGCACACACACACACTCATTGATAGGCATGAGTATAGTAAAAGTGAGGAAGAGATAAAAGATATGTCTGGGTGTAGAGGGAGTGGCTAATTAATAGCATAATTTATGTCACTTAACTACTTCTTTGGAAGTGAGAAATCAACAGGTAGAAGAGGCAAAGCAGTCAGGTTATTTGATCCATTCTGTCTCTGGAAATGCTACCTGCCATGTGTGGGAAAAGAACTGGAAGAAAAGCATGACAGACTTGAAGACCAACTCAGGAGCACTGGTCATCAGAGTTAATGAGGTCCTATTCCATCAGCTCTAGTTCTTGGCTTCTGGATATATTTATTTTATCTTCCAAGTGCATGCACCCACTCACTCACAAAACACACACAAACATACACACACACACACACACACACACACACACACGTCCAAAATAAACCTTTAAAATGCAGTTAAATGTAATATCTCTCAACAACAGAAATTCCATTTCCATAGATGGTTAGTGTGTTTCATTATATGTTGCAATTATCTACTGGGTAACAAGACAAGCTCAAGTAAATACCATATACTATGTGTACTACAGTACTGACATGTCAGGCAAGATCTTCCTATTGGTGCAACATTGACATAACTACTTAGGGATTACCAACTGCTTCATGGTTGAATTTAAGGCCTGCACTATGCAAGGGAATACACAACTAATGCTATATAGGGCTGGCTGGGAAGAGGATGGGCCCAAGGGAAGAATACATATTAGAGTTTCTATTGCTGTGATAAAACACTATGACCAAAATGCAAGCTGGAAAGGAAAGGGTTTACTTGGCTTATACTTCCACATCACAATTAATCAGTAAAAGAAATCAGAACAGGAACTCAAGCAAGTCAGGAATCTGGAGGCAGGAGTTGATGTAGAGGCTATGGAGCAATATTGCTTACTGGCTTATTCCTCATGGCTTACTCAGCCGTCTGTCTTACAGTACCCAAGACCACCAGCCCAGGGATGACATTGTCCACAATGGGCTGGGCCCTCCCCTATCAATTACCAATTGAAAATTTTCCTTATGGCATGTCTGCAGCCTCTTCTTAGGAAGGCATTTTTAATTGAATTTCTCATCTCCCATATGATTTTAGCTTATGTCAACTTGGACATAAAACTATCCAGTACAATATAGTATTGTTTCATCCCTAGACAAATGTTATCAAAATGCCTTCACATTTTGATTTTTATACTTATAGACTAGTGCTCCTCTCAGGCAAGGGATCCCCTTCTTGCAAAGGATGACAATAAATGCAGAGACTTGTATTTGGTCAAAGTGCTGAAAACAAATGGCTGATGAGTACTCAGCCTCATATGGGACTTCTTTATAATCCTCTCCCTACAAGACCTGGGTACTCACAGAAGAATGTGGAAAGAACTCAACGGCAAAGGAATACAGAAGAGTCTCATTAAATGTTGCCACCCAGATATTATATCACTATGGCAACCATAAACACACAGCTACTATGGATAGCCCCATACTGGGCCCTCCAACTTTCCACCATGGATAAAGGACGTGGACACAAAGCTCTATCTCTTCCTGCAGATCTAATGACTGTAAATGGTTACTGGCGAGGGAGAGTCATTTTCTTTAATGGCTTCATACCTGGAGGACTAGGTGGAAAGAAGGTGTTTAGAGAAAAATTAAGGTGGGTATCAGAGAGCAATAGATTCACATGCAAAAAAATCACAATACATTCACATGCAAAAGGAAAAAAATCTTTTAAAACATGCTGGTCTGTTTTGCTTTTGTCACTAACACCGTCTGTAAGCAAGATTTAAGAAATTCCTTCAGTGAGTGGCTGGAATCAAAATAGTAAAACTACTTCTAATTTTTTCTTCTGATTGACATTTGTTCCATAATGTCCTGTTCTTTCAGACGCAACCTTATAAATCTTTTGGTATCTTCATTGTTATGATCACTAAGCATACAGACCTTAGGAAGTCTTTAATCCAACAGCCAGTAATTGTACAATGTTAACTACACAGCTATCAGTTATGGAGATACATTACACTGTCTCGGGTAAGTGTCCTAAGTTGAATGTCCACACAATCAGAGAATGAGACTGGGACTTGAAGCAGAGGTTTAGTACTCTTGGTACTCTTGAGTACTAGAAAAGGGAGAGTTGGGAAAAAATAAAATGGAGAAGGGAAAGCAATATGAATGTGTTTTCAAGAGTGACCTTGTGGTTCCCAGGCCTGAATTCCCTGTGAAATACACATGGCATCAAAGTGGAAAGGAGATGCAGTGGGAGAAATGGGAATAAACGTTGGAACAGTCGGGTACAGACTGCAGTGGGGTGGGTAGTCAATAGAATGCATGTGTTAGGAAAATGTGACAGTGAACTGCACATGGTGCTACAGAGGCAGAATCGTCTCTGTGAATCCAAGGATAGCATGTCTACATAGTGAGTTCTGGGATAGCCAGAGCTACATCATAAAGATATGCTGTGTCTTGGTTGAAGTTTTATTGCTGTGAAGAGACATCATGACTACAGCAACTCATAACAGAAAATATTTCATTGGGGCTGGCTTACAATTGCAGAGGTTTAGCTCATTATCATCATGATGGAAAGCATGACAGGATGTAGGCAGACATGATGCTGGAGAAGGAGTTGAGAGCTCTTCATCTGGATCTGCAGGAAGAAACTGGCTGGAGCTCCTCAGACCTCAAAGCCCACCACTTAGTGACACTTCCTTCCACAAAGCAACACCTACTCCAATAAGGTCACACCTCCTAATGGTGCCACTCCCTATGGGCCTATGGGGACCATTTTCTTTCAAATCACCACAATTCACATGAAGAAAATACTAAATAAAAAAAGGAGAGAAGAGACAATGCCACGGTGAAAGACATTATTTTGTATGATAATTAAAGATGTTTTTAATTTAAAAACATTTCAAGATGTGAGACAGGAGAAGTATCAACTAGAAAAAATATTGGTTCATTAACTGTTACCTCTCATGTTTCTGGAGATCATTTTCTGTAAGATGACCATAGTCCTCAAGAGAAGGCCCTGGCACAGATGCCAAAGAAACATTAGCATTTGCTAGAGCACCTGAGAGGTAATGAGCATCTCCCCAGTGACTGCTCTCAGAGGGAGTAAGTACTAAAGTCCAACTACTGTGAGGCACCCACCCTGGAGTCCCTAACAAGCTTTCTGAAGGTATATAAACTGCCATCTTTGCAATGTCACTAGAGTTAACTCTCAGTGGGGTTATTTTCCTCCCTAACTTTAATCTTGAAGTTGTTCTGTCAAGCGATGATAATGTGGTTTCTTGAGAACCGACTTAGTGACAATAAATTTAACAGTTTAAAACACAGGGCATATCACACCTGTAAGGAAAAACAAAATGAATAAATAAGCCCAAGCTGGGACCAACAAATCATAGTAACCTGGGGAAATCAGGCTTATGAGGATGATGGAAAATTATTCACTGAAGATGAGCTTAGAGTGTTTCTGGGCAAAACTCTGTAGCCAAAAAGTGAGAAGTGTGTGTAGGGGCTTTGAAGTCAACAGAGGTTTCAGTTTGGAGAACAGTAAGGGGACAGATAGTAGGTAAAGGACAGTAAAGAAAGATATCCTTCTCTGAATCTAAAAGGAGAGCAGATAAGCCCACCTCCCCTAGAAACAAATGAGAAGAAGGATGTGCCTTGGAAGGAGGGGAATCCAATTACTAAGCGAACATGGCAATAGTTTTATCTAAAACAAAGACCACAAATAGGATTAAGGGGATGATGACAGAGTGCAGGACAGTAAAGAGATGCAGTCTGTGAGATCCAAGGCAAAAATCCCCAGAGTTCCTGGGAAGCGATGGCACATTCTCTTCCATTGCGAGTTCGACTGTAAATAAAATAAGTGTATATGTTCCTCTTTCCTAGCCATACTTCTTCACATCTATTCATGGAGGTGGCATTTTATAAAACAGGCTTTCTGACTTGTTCTACAGAAAGAAAGGTAGTGCCATCCACCAACCTACATAATGCAGAAGTGAAATAATGGAAAACTTGGATTTGGTTTCAGACACTTCAAATGTGAGGTGCCCATACAAGACTAGGCAAGCAAGAAATCCAATATAAAGGAACCAAGAAAGCAGCAGCAGCACTTTGTCAACTGTGTCTCCTGGATGCTAGAATATCCATTCACAGTCTTGTAGCTTCACTTAGGTTCTTTCTCCTGAGTGAGAAAACAAGACTCCAGGACTTTCTCAGTCTCACACACTAGTAAAGGGTTTGCAACCTTGAGACCCCAGTGTTATATCATTTACATTATGATTTTGTTCTCCCCTCTTCATCTTAGTTAGGGATATCACTGCTATGATGAAACTCCATGACCAAAGCAACTTGGGGAGGAAAGAGTTTATTCAGCTTATGCTTCTACATCATACTTCATCATTGAAAGAAGACCGGACAGGAACTCGAGCAAGGCCGGATCCTGGAGGCAGGAACTGATGCAAAAGCCATGGAGAAGTGCTATTTGCTGGCTTGTTCCTCATGAATTTCTCAGCCTGCTTTCTTATAGAAAGCAGAGGTAGCACCACCCACAAAGGTCTGGATCTTCACCCATCAATCACTAATTAAGAAAATGTACCACAGGCTTGCCTACCACCAGGTTTTATGAAGGCATTTTGTCATTTCAGGCTTCCTTCTCTCAGATGACTCTAGCTTGTGTCAAGTTGACATGAAAGTAGCCAGTACATCTCTTCTTGTGCAGAATTTTCCTGAGGATGAGGACTCTGGGGGGGGGGGATATGAAAAGCAGGTTTGGTCTACTGTTATTTGGAGGGGAAAAGAGTCTCATGACTCCCAAAATATGTCACCTACCTTATAAATATTCATTAAAATGTCTTTACAGTCCACAGCATAGAACCTGAAGGGTACTCCTCACATTTGAGTTAACCAGTACCTAACTTCCTCTGGAATATGAGATCACTTTGATTTGCTGAATGAATTTCTGCTTTCCTTCCGGAACATAAGAACAGAGAAGAAACTTTCACCTGATAACACATGGGGCATCCAACATAGATAGCTATGGTAGTCTATGATTCAGAAAGATACCAGGCTTGAAACATATGCCTTGAGGTTAAGGCAGTCAGAATTGCGCAAATGACTGGCTTCACTTACAAAGGTGACTAACAAAAAAATTAAAATAAAATAAAACCTAAAGGGCATTAATGAAACAATGGAAAAGCAAAGCTCAAAGGCAGTAGGGAAGGATCACGTGGTAGGAGGGAAGAAAGTTACATAGTTACAGAGTTACAGAAACAAATACAGTAGAGGTGGAAAAACATCAAAGAAAAACTTCAACTTTTTCAAGTGAACTTTTTCATTTAGTGACTGTAGACATTAAGAAAAGCAGTGGAAGCCAGATTAAAGTGTCAGTGGGAGTCAGAGACAGGAGGAGAAAGTCAAGTTCAAGGCCAATGCAGAGAGTTGCATGCCAGCCATAGCTCTATGGTGAGATCTTGTCTTAAAATAAGACTAAAAATAAATGGATAGATGAATGGATAAATTAATTAATTAATTAGTGACTTCAGTTAACAGTGAGCAAAAGACAAAGGTTGAAATGGTTGAAAATGAATAAAGCTGAGACTTACGGTCATAGACACCTTGTCCTCTTTCTAGAAGTTTCTAGCAATGGAAAAGAAAGAATCACACAATTCACAGGAGGCCTCACAGCAAGGCCACTGGTTGGGGTTTTGAGTTAGAAGACAGGAGAGACTGAAACAGATTTAGAACCTAATGGAAAAAGAATGGAGATGGTGAACTACAAGATGAAATGGAGAAGGTTTTCTGATGGTATCTGTGAAGTTAGGTTGAGGCAGAATGTAGAACTTCTGTGTGTGGAAGGAAGAAAGGAAGGAAGGTAGAAAATGATGGAGAGAGGAGTGGAGAGAGGAACCTGACAGTGGGGAGGAGGGTGAGGTACACACAGAAGGTACTTCTGAAAGAGAACTAAAAGTTACGGATAGAAGCCTTGAGAAACAGGAAGACAGGACACATGGCTGTTTGGTCCGTGTATCAGGATTATGCTTTTCTGCCCTCTAAGAATCAATCAGGAGCAGTCTCTTCCTGTAGCACCAGAAACAGGTTGTCAACCGTCCAACAAAAATGTTCACCTGTAGTTTCAAAGTCATCATATAATACTGGCGATGAACTTGTGCTCAAGAGCTCTGACTTTTTTCTCAGCACTGCCATCACTGGGCACAGGGCAACACCAGAATGCAGATTTGATGGATGGACAGCATGGAATTGGAGAAGCCGGGCATCTCACCAGGACATTTACATGTACATATTTTAACATTGCAATTAGCTGCCACTCAGCAAATATAATTATTGGATATTTTATGTATTTACATGTTAAATACATAATATTTATGTATTTATTTCTTAGGTCCTCTCGAAATCTGGTTATCTCTGCTGTTAATTGGTGTTGCTGTCTCTGACTGGAGCTTGTCCCTCCTGTGGGCCTGTGAGCCTGTGATCTTAGGTTTGTCAGCACTCCTGGGAGACCAGCTCTCGCTGGGCAGGATTTGGATGTGGAGAGCTTTGTCACAGGGTTAGCTCCAAGGCACTGATGGAAACTGGGATGGATCCTGTCCCTGACTGTTTCACCTTTCCTGGGCCCTGTGGGCTCCTGACAGGTCCTTCTTTGGCCAGTTATTGGAGCATAAGTGGTGGTCTCACCTGTGAGCTGAGGAGTGACAGCACTCCTGGGATACCAGCTCTCTCCATGTGGGATTTGGGTACAGAGGCTGTGGGGACAGCGTTAGCTCTGTGACTCAGACAGAGACACCATCCCATATAATTATTAATGCTGTTTCTGTATGTTAACCTTATTTCTGTCTCAAGAAAGTCTCCCTCATTCCCAATAACTGTATCAAATGTTTTCAGGATTCCAGAAGACTTCTGCTGAAGTGCCTACCCACACACATGCATATGTGCGTGAGCCTTAGAGTCTTTCAGCTTTATCTGACATCATTCAGATCCATAAATCATTTTTTTCAGAACAAGTACCTTCCTCATTTCTTTACAATTATCAAAATAGTTCTAGGATACTTTTATTGTTTGGAGAAATTTTTGGTCCACTTGAGGTTAATTCATTGTTTTATAATTGAACACATAATTACTACATGTAATAGCCTATAAGTGGTTTTGTGTGTAGAGTGAGCTTTACCATTCTTATCTCTTAAACATCCAGCGTTGTGAGAAAGAAGGTTCAGTGTATAGCTAATTGCTAGACAATGTAGCGTTTATTTAATGCATACCTAGTTATTCACTCCAGGTTCTACAGAACACCTGATGACATTTTATCCTTGGGTTAGTTATAGCAGACTCAAGGGAGAGTGCCCCAAAAGGGGGCAACTTACAGACTAGGCCTTAAAGTAGTATGAGTAGGAGGTAGGAAAGGAAAGTAGAAAGAGAAAAATACTCCAAATGAGTAAATATTCAGAAGAAGCAGAGCATTGCCACTGGAGACCATCCCTGTTTATTTGGTTTCAGGTCAGCTTTAATGCAGGTCAGTGAAAGAATTTACCCTTTAGATCATTGAAGGAAGAAGGGAATTTACTTAGTGCAGTGTCGAGAGAGCAAGCATAAGGCAATAACAAAAGAATGGGCAGCATATGGCTGTATTCTAAGAGGTTGGTACTTCCGTTAAGATGAGCCACTCTGCTATGCAATTTCCCAGCATGGAATACCTGGTATGTAAATTAGGCTGTTTCTGATTGGTTGGTGTTTGTTCCTGGCTAGGGTGAACAAATGTGCATGCAATTAGTTATGTGAGTCCAGACATATACATGAGGGCAACTCTGTGGCTTGGAGTTGTAGCTAATTCTGTTTGGCTATACCATTCTGCTGTTCTGCTTTTTGGGCAGAGCAAAGTTGTTTCTTTTTCTCTTGATGGGGTGCTTTCTAGACACCCCCCCCCCACTTACATTGAAAGATCCATTTCCTTCCTTGCCTCTCAGTTTTAAGAGAAGTGACCAATGAAGTCACACGGTTCACTTAGATTAGCTGTCCCCACAGCCTCTGTACCCAAATCCCACCTGGAGAGAGCTGGTATCCCAGGAGTGCTGTCACTCCTAAGCTCACAGGTGAGACCACCACTTATGCTCCAATAACTGGCCAAAGAGGGACCTCTTTGTAAAGGAGTGAGAGGCTTCCACATTAACATTAGCTCAACCTGTGTTATCATGGAACTCCAAATAACATTATCTAAGTAGAAACAGTATACCGGCTTTGCAGAGAGCTTCAGGTTGGCTCTCTTCTCTATGCTCCTGTGTCTATACTTCACTCATATGTGAAAATCACTTCCCACTGGGCTGGCTCTTCTTCTATAAGCAACCCACCAACAATGGAATAAAGTCAAGGGGGAGTTAGAAGACTCTTTCAAAACAGTATGTTATTTTAGGTCAAAATAGAACACAAAAACTAACCAAGGGAAACTGCTTCTAAAAGCACATAGATGTTAAACATACCAGCTACCTGGGCAAAGGCTTGTGACCTCTATCAGTCTGAGTCCTTCATAAACCACAGCCCTTCATTTTCATCATTTTCTGACTCCTTGAACCAGCTACAAGTAAATCTGGAAAATGGTGTTGAAAAGGAGATGACAGGATTATTCTGCACGGAGCACCTGCTCCAAGGCAGGCTAGGTATGGACTGCTACTGTTACTGTATGGATTTTGATCCTTACAGAATAAGGTAGGCAAAACTCCCCATGTCTGCACAGACATTGAGCCTCCAAGTGCTGCATTTCCACTTCCTCTGTGCCAAGCCCTGGGCTGATCCACAGAAAGCTGTCTTCGTTCACAGTGCCTGGTTTTGGAGGGACTTAAGGACAGAGTCTTTGCTCATGCCTTTCAGACTACATCATAAAAAGGGTTTGGTATTTGTTATCGAGGTCTTTTTGCTTCCCGGGCCAGTGCTCATGCAGCTTGCCCAGTTCCTGGTTCCCCAGCTGTCCCAGCCTTTTCCCTCTCTGTGGCACCCTGAGTTGATGGCTGCCTGCCTAGTCAGACTTTGGAGTGAGTCCTCATGTTACTTTGCCCTTGGGTGTCTGCACCCTGCTGATTTCTGAGTGCCCACCTGTGTACACTTCCTCTTTGGCTTGTAGCCAGCTCAAAATAGCTCACCTGGATTCAATATTTTAGTTCCACTTTGCCCCCCTGACCCTTCAAAAGACTGTCTGACAAATACCAAGTAGGAAACTTGACTCTTGCCAGTCTCCAAATTCCTGTATGCACCCCACTCCACTCAAAGGCTTGTCAATCATTCTCAGACCCTCCAATAAGAGACCAGTGGAGCATGCTCTGTTTGCTCCTCTTGTACCACTAAGCAATTTAAAACAAATTCCAAAACAAATCAAAAAGAGCCTCGTGATGAAGTATTAAAGCTTTCTGGTTTTGTTAAAGTTGCAGATCTAATTAAGTCCGATCATTTCTTACAAATTGAATACACACAGTAAAAATCAAACTTACGGATAAATTTAGATCAGAAAGTACAGGCAGAGAATTACAAGTCTGAGGGTTCTGAAAGGCCATTTACCTTGCTTTTCCCTTCAATCAGGAACATAATTAAAACTGACAA
>NW_021604565.1:29788268-29804502 GCF_004785775.1 Grammomys surdaster
TATGCATGTATATTTGTATCTGTGCATATATAATATATGCCTTACATTTCATAAATAAAATAAATCATATATAAACTGCATAGCTGATTTTTAAATTGATATAAATAGTCAACACGTAAAATTTAGTGCCACAATTTTGCTGAAACTCACTTTTCAACAGCTTTTACTAGTAGATATAAAATTAATTGTGTAAAATTGAGACTAAAAATGCACTTGCATCTCAATCATATGCAGCTGGTATTTTGGTATCTACTAATGATGACAGCTGAAAAACCAGATCTTATACAATTCCAAAACTCAACTCGAACATGAAGACAAAGAATAGGTAGAAGTTTTATCTGGATAACATTGGACCCATTGTGAAAAACAAAAGTGGGAGGACAGCTCCTTAAGGTTCAAGTGAGGATGCATTTAAAGAGACCAGGTTAATGAGTACTTGGCATGGGAGGAGCCCTGAGTCAGTTTAAGGCTGAACAAATGCAATGTTTAGGAAAAAAGATAGATAATTCCATGTAATGAGAACATAGCAGATTAATTACTGTAGTGTAATATGTTTAATTAAAAAGAAGTTTGCTTTCTAACAATTATACACACTGTAAACCAATTTGAAACACCTCAAAGATTTAAAGACAATGAGCATAAAGGCTGTGGGGAAGCTAGAGCTGGAGAAATATACTTGCTTATTAGAATCATTAAAGTTAGCATCATTTAACTATTGGGCAGTTTATATAAGATCATTCTGCCAAGCTTATACTTCCTTCTCTATTACACATAGCCAGAGTTCTCAAAAAGAATAATGGAGCAGAAGAATTCATCGACCCAGGTTAACCCTTCTCCATTCTAGAACTTTCTTTTTCTACCAGATGGACCTTCTGGTACCTTTTTCATACTATCTCATTCCACCGCCAAAATAACAGTTTTTGTGAACATAGAATCTGATCCTGACCTACACATGTGAGGTAGGAACATTAAACTACCCCTTCCCCACGTACTATGTGCTTCAAGAAAGATAGGGTTTAAAAAGAGTAAAATGGGCTGGAAAATGATATAACCACAACAGTGCTGGCTGCTCTTCAAAAGGAGATGGCTCATAACTATTTGTGACTCCAGTTCCAGGGGGTCCACCATGCTTGTGACTCTTCCATAACTAGATGGGCACAAGATACACATACACTTATGCAACAAAACTTGCATATACGTATAATTTAAAAGCCATTTTTAAAATGTAGTATGACACACACCATCTATTTATCATTTTGCCCAACTTTTCAGTAAAGTGTTCTTCTTACTCTGCAAACAGTATTTTAAGTATTTTTAAATAAATTTTAAGCTAGACAATAAAATATTATTCAGTCTTAAAAAATAAATGTTTTTGAACTATAAAAGGATATCACGAAAACTTAAATGTATGTTATTTGTAGAAGGAGGTCAGTCTGAAAAGCTTGTGTACTGTGTGACTAGTCTAGAAAAGGCATATTTTATACACAAGAATGAGATGAATTGTTGCTAAGCACTTGGAGGAAGGAAGGATGTCCAGGTGACACACAGACCATTTTCAAGGCATCAGAACTCCTCTGTATGATACCACGGTGGACAGCATTAATTGTCACACAATTTTTCCACATTCATAGGATGTGCAGCTGTGACACTGAGTTTTAGATGCTAACCATGGGCTGAGAATGATAACAATGTGTGGAAGCCAGAGGTTGGGGTATGTGACAAATCTTCCTCCCATCCACACAGGCCTTCTGTGAACCTAAAACTGTTCTAATAGAATCACAATCTTACGTCCTCAGAAGCTCTTGCTCTCTGCTAAGATCTGCCTGCAAGCTATACTTATAAATGTAATATAATTAGAAGAGAATTAGCTTACTAGACCTTATCTATCATGGAATAATTTTCTAGCAAGGTAGAATCTGCTTCTGCCTAAGTCTTCAAAAACATTGATAGTACAAAACCCCAGGGAAACATTTGCTTCTCTCTTTTGGTGTGACAGAGTGCTTAGTATAAACTTAGCAATTTCAAATGGTTTTTCTTAAGTAAAAGCCCTGGCAACACCCATTCTCTCTTGTATAAATGTTTTGGATAAACATCAATCCATTTCGTTATTTTATATACTCTAAGAATCACTTTCTGTTGGATAAAATGTGATAAGTGCCAAGGTACAAAACTAACATTACAGTTTTTCAGAAATAATTTCTTTGATGCATGTGTTATTATTAAAGATATTTATCACACAACAGATGTTTACTGTGTATACTGGGCACTCATCTTAGAGACTTTACAACTCTATCCTTCAAATTAGCTTATATTCATCTGTGAGTCAAAGTCATTTAATGATTAAAGGTCTCCCCAGCTTCCCATGTTAGATGAAGATAGTCAGATAAACATTTGCATGCTCTCCATATAAAGAACATCAACAGTTATCTTTTTGACAGCTCAGCACCCAAACCAAATGTTCATCTGACCAGTTTTCCAAAGTTTAAGCTACACTGAGCCATGAAGCCATTTCTCATTATGTAACTATAAAAACAGAGACCCATGTTCCTCATCTTCTTTTCAGCTGGACCACAGTTTTAGCAGGATTTAAAAATTGGCTTCTGACTTTAAATAAGAATGCACAGCTCAAATAAGTATAGGTGGTGGCAGGAGCTCCAATTTCAAAGACACATTGGTGTCAAAGGGACTGTCTGGAATCAAGAACCTAGTCATGACCAGAGTCCATGGTTCTGGATCAGTGGAATATAAAGTATAGCCATGGCTAGGTATGCTGGTTCACATTCACAGTTCCAGCTTTGAGGAGGCTGAGGCAGGAAGACAGGCTTTAATTTGAGGCCAGCTTGGTCTATACACTGAGTTCTAGGCCAACTTGGGCTACAGAAACTTTGAGTAATAAAATAAATGACATGTCATCAGCACTAGACTGTCCCTGTGGTTGAGTTTTCTATGTGATTTTGTGATTTTGGCTATATATCTGATCTGTTTTCTGAGTTTGGTTTTAGACCCTGCTTACCAAGTCTGTGAATTTCTGCAAGTCTTCTCAATAAAATGTACTTCTATTTAAACCACCTACATTCCAGTTCTATTGCTTCCAATTTAGAATCCTAACAAATGCCATTTATAATATATCATCATTTAAAATAGATATTTGTATCACTGATATATGCCTCCCTCCCAGAAAAACTAGAAGGCTGATAAAGAGTAAGTTTCTGTCAATCATATATGCCACTACATCTCCAGTGCCTTTGACAGATTGGTCACAATACAAAATGAATCTGTGAAATAAAAGGATGAATTAAGCCAAGCCTGATGGTTCAGGCCTCTAATCTCAGCTACTAAAGAGGGTTTCAAATTCAAATGTGGGCAGCAGGATGAGTTCAAGGCCACCTTTGAAAGTTAATGAGATCCTGTCTCAAAACAAAAAGAAGAAGCTACACTGAGAAAGAAGAAGAAGGAGAAGAGGAGGAGAAGGAGGAAGAGGAGGAGGAGAAGAAGGAGGAGGAGGAGGAGGAGGAGGAGGAGGAGCAGGAGGAAGAAGAAGAAGAAGAAGAAGAAGAAGAAGAAGAAGAAGAAGAAGAAGAAGAAGAAGAAGAAAGTCATTGTCATGCTCAATTGTAGAATGCTTCCTAGCATACATGTGGCCTTAAGCTCAATACCCAAACACTATCCATCAATCAATCAGTGAAAAAATACACAAAAGGAACAAATAACATGCAAAACACTGCTACACAAAGGGCAATAATAATCCTGATGTACATTAGAAAAAATGTCGCAATACCATTCTGCCTATAAACATATATATTACAGAAAACATATATACATGTGTGCCTGAGTTTGCAAGCTCCTAAACATGTGTATGCACATATTCATATGGGTGTGAACTAGTGGGTGGCTGCTACATAAGACAGAATGTGGGAACTGTTGGTAAGATGGAAAAGCTCAAATGTGGCTTCAGGGATTGTGACTGTCAAGCAGGAAGTTAACGAACAGCTCCAATTTGTGTATGCAAAGGCCAAAGGAGGGATTCACTCAAGAAGAAGAGCAAACAGAGAGACTAATACAGACTTTAAGATGTGAAGGAGGAATGCCTCCTATTTGTTGTTTGCTTAGGATGTATTAGGCAGGAATTGGAAGACACTGATCACCATAGCCTCTTGTCATGACTAGGTTCTTGATTCCACCACCACACAGTCCCTTTCACACCAATGTGTCTTTGGAATTGGAGCTCCTGCCACCACCTGCACTTATTTGAGCTGTGCATTCTTACTTAAAGTCAGAAGCCAGTTTATCAATCCTGCTAAAACTGTGGTCCAGCTAAAAAGAAGATGAGGAACATGGGTCTCTGTTTTTATAGTTACGTAATGAGAAATGGCTTCATGGTTCAGTGCAGCTTAAACTAGCTTAGACACCTCTAGTTTTGATGAAGCCAGTGTCAGAGAAGAATCTAAATTTTACCAGAGAATGGAGAGCAAATGACAAATGTCAGTATTTACAACTTTTAGTATATATCATTCAAAGGAAAGGTAACTCAGCTTTGCTTTCAAAAATAGAAATGAATGAATGGCTTATAAATGAAACATCAGAGAGGAAGGGTCGCTTTGACTTGAAAACAGTCGTAACAAATGACTAGAAATAGGAAGTTTAAGAGAACAAAAAATTTTCCAATAAAATTCAAAACTGAGTAACTGGGAAAATAGGGATAGAAAGAGCAGCAGAAGAAACCAAAAGAAAGGTAAAGAATCAGAGGAAATTTTATTGTAGGACATGCTGAGCTCCAGGTGCAAGATCATTCCAAAAGACAGAAACCTGAAATCTGAGTCAGAGATTTTTGAGGAAGGAGCTTGAGGTGTAACTAGGGAATAAGGGACCTGGCACCATTGTCCCTCCTGGTCAGTCCCTTTATAGACCCCTCCTGTGTGCCTTCTGCAGCAGTACTCTAGGTCAATGCCTGGAAGATAGGGATGGGTTTTATCTGTAAATGTCTAGAAGAGGTGGCAGTTCACCTTCTTCAGTTACTGACAGGTAAAAGAGTGTTAACTTTGGAGTATGAATGTGCCCTAAGTTGAGGCTAGCCACCCTTCCCCAATAAGCAGAGAAGAGGGAAATTGATAGTAAAACAGAGAAAGGGGAAATTGATCTAGTTCAGATGCATTAGAAAGAGGAAGGATGATACACTGAATGCCCACAAGTCATTTGTTGGAGACCTGAAGTGACATTAAAGATTTAAATAAAAACCCAAGGATTTGAAAATCTAAGCAGTCTGTCAAGGCATAGTTTGGACAACCATTGACCCATCCTTGTCTGGGCTTCAAATTCACCCAAGTACTAGGAACTGTGTCTTTCCTGGGCAACAAGTTCCACCTCTGGCTGATGCCTTTCCTTCTCCCAGCATGTAGTTCCTGGGGAATTTCCCATTTCTTTGGGGTTCATTGTTTCAGAAGTCTACTAGTCAGATCAGGAGACACAGGGCTTTAGAATATCTTAGAATTAGACTTTTCAGCAGCTTCAGCATCTGCCTGACGTTGGCCTAAGGTCACACACTCTTTCCTGGCCTCCTCAGTCTCTGGCTTTTACTTATTTCTAGTCCAGGTTTCTCGCAACAGCATTTCTGTGTCAATTATTGACACAAAAATAGACTTCTAGGCAAGCAGACATGTTGTTGGGAAGGCTGGTAAGTCTTCTGTACCAGTGCTGATCTTTCTAATTTACCAATTGTCTAGAGGGGTGGCCATGAAAGGCGTCATTCCCATCGTTGACTTCTTTACGTCTTTCTACATTTGTAATTATTATTTCTAAATGATACATTTTATAAATTCTTATAAAGCAAATAAGAATTTGGAAATGCTAAGCCCACTTGATAAATTGGCCCTTTTATCATTTTTTACTGACCCACTTTATTCTTGATAGGTTTCATGGTACTGAAAAATATTTAGTCTAATAAATGCATCCCATGAGCTTTTAAAAATTATTCTTATGGTATACCACTTTATACTTTCAGACTCAGAGATCTCCCAGCCTCTACTTCTGGGTGCTGAAATTAAAGGCATGCACCACCACCACCACCTTGCTTTAAAATATATTTTTATATTTGTATTTTAAGTAAAATTTTTGTAGACAATGATTTCGTCTAATTTTTGGTCTCTTTGTCTTTGTCTGGCTTCTTTTTGGGCTAATTTTGCATGTTTTGTAAATACTGTGTGGCTCCTTTGTTTACTTATTAGCTACAGTTTTTTTCTTTTTTGTTATTCCTTCAAAGTTCAAAAATGACATCTCTAAATTTTCATAATCTAACTTCATGCACTAGTCAAAGAGTGTAAGTGAACAAGAAGGACTTTAGGTCACAGTTGGTATCTCCATCTCAAAACCTCTGTGATATTATAGAAGTATGGTGTGATTCTTACATCTATTATACATCTTAAAATATGAAATTGTCACATTTTTTATTTAACCAGTTATAACATAAAATAACTTTTAAAATTTAATGTATCTCAAGGAAATGGCTAAAATATTTTATAAACTCAGATTGAAAATTGTTTTTCATGTTAGCATAAAGACTGGAGCTTGAATCTGCATCATTAATGCGAAAAACAGGACACAACCGTTGCCTGGTGGCATATACCTTTAATCCCAGCGTCAGAAGGCAAAGAAAGGCAGACCTTTGTGAGATTGAGGTGAGATTGGGCTTCGTCGTGAGCTCATCTGGACAAACTGACATGTGTCCATTAGCAGTGTTGGAGAAGTGGAAACCAGTGGATTCCTAGAGCTCCCTGCAGGACAACCCAGACAAATCAGTTGGCCCTGGGAGAATGAGGAGAAGTACTGTTTGATGATGTCTTCTGGATATGCTGTAGCGTTTTTCCTCATGAACTACTGCAGCTGTGATTAACTGGCTCAAGACTGGACCTATCAATAATCCATCCAAATGAGAGAGAAGTTCATGAGGCCCCATGTCTTTCTGAAAAGCTGTTGACAGTTAATGGTTGCTACCTTCAGTGATGTCGCACTGGTAAGATTCCTGAGCTCCAGTAAGTAATCTCCGACCCATGACCATGCAAGCAAACGGTATTAATTTCAACTCAGTGGTCACAAATAATGAGTTTAAAAATAAATAAAAGTGGGAGAGGAGGAATAAGAGTTGTTGGGAAGAAGATGATTGAGTATGAGAAGGGAGCAAGAGTAGGTGTTGGAGGTGAATATGATAAAAGTATAGACACGAATGAAATTATCAAACAATACATGAAAATATTAAAAATTTATTTCTAAGTTAATACAAAAAAATATAACTGAAGAAGACACCTTATATCAGACTCTGGCCTCCACTGGCACTTTTACAGACACACATACACACACACACACATACACACACACACACACACACCGTATGCATGCATGCCCCAGAACCAGGCACAATTCAGAGTATCCTGTGATGCCCCCATGTGCATCCTTTCTATGTATTTCCTCTGTGTAGAATTATATTTTCAGGTATCCCTAACATTTTCTACCTAAAAAATTCCACGTACCCTTTACTGTAATGCTTTTCCTGCTCTCAGTCATTTTGCATTTTTTTCATACATGAAAAGAAAAAATTATATTTCACCCTCAGTTTTGAAAACATTTTTTGTTTATAGTGCATAGACTTACAGGGGGACCATATTTATTTCTTCCTTTTTGTAATTAAATGATGACATTCAGTTGTCTTCTTGCTTAAATAGATACCTATCTTTTGTTCTTATCTCTGTCTTTTCTTCTTATCTCTGGATGGTGTGAGGTTTCTTTTCTGGTTACTTCAAAGCTTTTCGTCTTTGCTTTTAAGCAAGTTGATTAGCATGTAACTTGGTTTCTTCAGGATTCAAATCTGTTGAGTTTGTTAGCTCTGTGGGTGTAACTTTTTAAAATTGTATACCATTCAGCTATTATTTCTTAAATATTCTTCCTCTTCTTCCATCTTCTTTTGAGACTCTGATTACAAATATATTAAAATGTTTCAACTACACATTTTGTGGACACATTCATTTTTTCTCTCATTTTCCTACTATGTATATAACATTAGGTTCTACTTACACATCTTCAAGTTGAACAGTCTTATCTTCCTCAGTAGCTGGCCTACTGTTAATCCTCTACAGAATAGTTTTAATCTGTCACATTATAGTCTTCTTATACAGTTCAACTTGGTTACATCTGTTCTTATTTAATGTGTTTTACTTTTCCTTTTAAACATATGACATCTATTTATAATAACCATCTTAATGCTTTCTTCCACTGAAAAACATCACCTGGGCTGATCTCTGGCCTCTATATAATGGTTTATTATTATATTTCATCATCTCTTCCTTTTCCATATGACTGGTAACTTTTAATTGAACACCAGACACTGTGAACTTTATCTTGCTGTTTTCGGTGTACTTTTGCATTCCTATAAAATTCCCAAGTATTGCTGTGTTCTACATTTGACTAAGTTAGGCCTTTTGACGCTTTTTTTGGTCTTTTGGTTGGTTGGTTGGTTGATTTTTGTTTGTTTCTTTCTTTTGGTTCTCATGGGTTTGTTTACTTGTTTATTTGTTTGTTTGGGGCTTTTTGTTTGGTTAGTTTTTGCTTGTTTTGGGGGATATTTGTTTTTGTCTTGAGACAGGATTTCTGTATATAGCCCTGGCTGTCAAGGAATTCACTCTGTAGACCAGGCTGGCCTTGAACTCAGAGATCTGCCTACTCAGTGCTGGGATTAAAATCATCCACCACCACTACCTGGCATTTTTTATGATTTGTTTTAAAGGATTTGTGCCAGATGTGTTGACTCATACTTCTAACCCTAGTGCTTGGGAAACAGAGGCAGGAGGATATTATCATGAGTTTAAAATTAACCATAGTATAACCATAAACTAGAAGACTATATGAATCTCAAAAAAGACAGAGAGATTAATAAAAGGTTTGTGATGTTGGACTAGAGTAGATATTTGTCCAACTTAGACATTACTGTAGTACTGAGGCAAAACTCTGAGTCTATCTTCTATTCCATTTATTGGGACTTTCTCTACTGTGTACAGCAAAAACATGAATTATTCTTGGCCCTGTGTAAATGTCTGCTACTTTGAGGAATTTCTGATTTGGCTTCTAGGCAAAACCTCCTCTTCATGTGCTGATATGCACTTTATCCATCTGTACTCCCCTGGAGATTTCAGGGACCCTTTTGGTGACTCCTCCATTTTTGCTGGTGTACAGCTTTTCCTTTTCAGTAACCCATGACCTCTGACCTTGTTATTTTCTTAAATTTCAAGCTTCTATCACCTAAACTCCAGGAGACTACAGCTCTCTACCAAGGATGGCTCCCTGCTGAGCTCTGAAAATTCTTCAACCTCAGAAAACCATAAGGCCACCATGGTTAATTTCCCGACCAATCACAATCCTGCACGGTGTGTTATGCAAATTCTAAAAAAAAATGAAGATATTTATGTAAGAGGAAAGACTGAACGGAATGTGTAAATTGGAAAGTGAAAATAAAAGAGAAAGGGAAATTGAAGGATTCATTTCCAGAAAGAAATGTGAAATGATAAGCTGAAACAGACTTCAGATTTTCATATGAACAGAAAGAGGAGGAGAGAAAGTAATGGCCACGAAGCCAAGAGATGTGCAGGCAGAGTTCACTGGGGCGGCTGATTGTACTCAAACTTGCATTATGCAATATGACTAAAGGTTAACAACTTCCTGTAATTAGACAGGGAGTGGTGAAAAATGAGAAGGGAAGAAGTATGATTTTTTCTACCTCTGCCCCCAGCAAACCTCTTTTCAAACTTTCTCATTCCTGAGGTTGAAATATTCTTCACAGAAGACAGTAGTTCACAGATTGTCTAATGAGCTCGCAACCAACCCCACTTTAACCTTCCAATAGTCTGGTACACAGCTTACCTTGATACCAGATACTCACCGTTTCCTGGTGCCACCACTGAACTTTTGAAATTAATATCTTGTTACACAACTCTAGCTAAGGGGTAGGAGACAAGTGAACACAACTTTAACTCAACAAGGTAATGGTCGTAAGGGGAATAAGCCCATCAAGTTATGGGTACACACCTGAAAGGACAGGTGCTGTGAAACCTTGGACCAGGAAAGTCGCCAGAAAGTGCTGTCTCTATGACCCAAAGGAATCTTCTAGGAAAGAGATCTTAGGGTATGGAAGTAGTGCACGAGAAAGGATGTTCTGTCAGAAGAAAGAACGTGTGGGAAGTCTGGAGACAGGGCTGCTACTGGGATTGTAAGTAGGTCAATAGAGCTGGGAGTAAGAACATTCATCAGCAGTCCTGTCAGAAATGCTTGCCTTCCACGGCATTAGCAATTGATGTAGAGAAAAGCATGGGATTCTAGAGCAGTTATAAGTAGAGGCTCGACAATAGTCGCCTTTGTGTTTATAAATAGTTTTGATGGCAGAATATAGTCCACAAATGGGGACATTTGGATGGATAGGGTGTTCACTGCGAGAAGGAATCATGTGCTGTGAGGCAGAATGAGACAATGAGAATGAGGAGAAGCGGGTATATCATACTGAGTATAATCCACATGTGCTAGCTCACCGAAGCTATAGCGTGAGAGAGAACAACAGAGATGTCCACGTGTTTGACCATCCACAGCAGAGTTTTCAATGAAACAAATACCATTGGTTAGATGTTCTAAACTCCTGTAAAATAAGAGACGTCCGAGAGATGTGAATAGTCTAGATTCATTTTCATCCTCTCAACACTTTGTTTACTTATTCCAGGCACAAAGACTAGAGCCTGAAAAAAGCTCAGAAGCTGTGAGAATAATAAGCAAGAGAAAGAGGTTAGGGTGGAAGAATCCAGAAGGTGCAACCAGGGCCAGCTACCACAAGTAGTGCTGAGACCAACAGTCATGATTCTAACACCTGTTTAGTAACCCTGGGAAGGGTGATAACATCGATGCTTACAAATTTCCCAGTAGTAAAGTAGCTCCAGATATGGAAGACAGCAGAGGGCTGGCAAATCATGACCAGTGGAAACATCACCAGTGAGGATACTGAGCAGAGTGGGAGAGAGCATCTGTGTAATTCCAGCTGTTTTAGAGCCTGAGGCAGCAGCATGTGTTTTGATGACAGCCTGGGCAACTTAAGCTCACACAAAATATTATAAGAGAGCTAGTGGTTTTAACTCAGTGGAGATGTACCTTTTCTAGCATGGGCAAGATCCAAGATTCAATATCTATTACATATACCAAATGATTTTTAGAAGGAAAGACAGAAAGACAGACAGGAAGGATGAAAAGAAGGAAGGGAAGAAGGAAAGAAAGAAAGAAAAGAAAGGAAGGAAGGAAAGAAGAAAGAAACTAAGAAAGAAACTAAGAAAGAAAGAAAAATTCTATAAAGGAGTTCAGAGAAAATCTACAAGCAAAGTAATGCTGCTGTAATTACTTAATCTCAGTTGGGGGCTTCTACTGAACCTGTGATCATTCAGTTCCCAGGTAAAAGACATACAACATTTGTATTTACAACAAGCCTTTAATGTAGTAGAATCGGGCATATATATCCCCTCTAAGCTATTAGAATCTACTTCTCCATCAATAACTCCAAGTTATAACTCCCATGTTCCATCTGGGCTACTGTTCCATTCAATTAGCCAGGCCACATGGCCATTGGTTTTCATGACTCACCTGTCCCATGGAGTCTTTCCCACTCTCCACCCTCTCTCTCCCCGTGGTCTCTCCTCAGACACCAAGCCTGGGAACCAAAATTACACCTATATCTCTTCTGCCCAGCTATGATATGTTTAGTCAACCAATAGTTTTAATTTAATGAACAAGGTCAAATGGCATCATTTTGTGTACGTGGAGATTCTCTTGTCCCTGGGGCAACCAGGCCTTGGAGGCCAGCATTACAGTACACAGCAAAAGACCAAACCTCAACAAAGTAAGGCATGCTGGAGGTCATAGAAATGGATGAGAAGGTGACACTATTGAGAACTCAAGGGCTGATTTTGTGGAGAAAGAAATAAGTACAGAGGGAAAGAATGCTAGAAGTCTTGCCATCATGGAGATGATACTGGTATCATCAGGAAAAAAAAAAATACTGATTATCATGAGAAAAAAATCCATGCCAGAAAAAGCATTCATTATCGAGCAGATTTGCTACTAAGAGGGAGAGGGAGAGAGAGAGAGAGAGAGAGAGAGAGAGAGAGAGAGAGAGAGAGAGTGTTATGGCAAAGTAGGTGCTAAAAAGGGTGGAGTCACAAGAATTCTCTCTGGTGACACCTATAAAATAAACACATGTGAAGCTTTAAGTCATTAATGGATCCACAAAGTCCAAGGTCATTTCAAGTTCACCACAACACTTTGGATACCTTGTATGGGCATTTCCATAACAAATTCTCTGACATGGCCTCATCTTTGAAGATCCTTTAAGTGCTGCCTAGGCAGAAAATAAAACATAAAGATCTCTTACCAATCAGGATCTGGACATAGAAAAGTTCATCGATCAAACAAATCAATACAGAATAGTTGAGGTTGCCTATTGGATAACCAGCTCATACGAACTGCCACAAACTGGTGACTAACAGGTGGTGGTGTCAGGAGGCCCATACAAGGTTTCATCCACACCCTCCTTTGTGGCTTTTCCTCTGGTGCCACCACCACACCTATGAGTTTCGCTTATTAAAATAATAAAAACATAGGGTGAAACCTGCTGACAATCCATGCAAGAAGCAATTCACTGTTCAAGAGCTAAACTTGATAGGTCAGAACAAGACTCAATTTGGAGAATGTCTGATATTGGCATAGATATGTGTGTATGTGTCCATGTGTGCACTCACGCATATGTGTATAATAGATATGTATGCATATATTTGGTTGTTGTTCTTGTTGCTTGACAGGTTCTTTCTAGGTATCCCAATCTGTCCTATTACTGGCTTTTCAGTCTATGCTGACTTCAAACTCAGGGCAATCCATAGCCTGTGAAGTACTATTATTCCAGGCATGTGCGCCTCTCCCCCCACCCCCCGTGTTCGGGTCAAGTTTTTTCAACTTGATCTGTGTGCTGATCTGTGTAACTTCAGATGATCTTTGAGAAATGTCCACTCGTTTATTCCACTTACAGAACATTGACAGGGAAAGCAATAAAATGGAAATGCAGGGAGGTAAACTGACGATTGGGACTCACAGTAGCATCCTGTTTTGCTTTTAATAACCGTTAAGTGTTTAAAAGTAGTGGCAAAGAGTACATTTCTGAGAACGAAATAAAAAGGGTCTGTGTGGAAACGGAATGAGGGTAGCATTGTGTGTTCGATTATAGATCTCAAAACTGGAAAAAGAATAGCTGCCATCCTATAAGCCACATGGCTTCCTGTACACCTACCTCTTCTGTCCATCATTGGTGGGCATTCTCGTACGGATTTCTGAGAACAGAACAGAAATGACTGAAGGTAGCCCCTCCAGGATCCCACTGCCACAAACTCCAATGTGCCACATGACCCTGGTGTTGTTAAAAATTCCACCAGAATCCCTTTTGAAACAAGCACCCTATTTTCCAGGTGTGCCTGGCAACTTGGATGTTTTTCCTTCTGAGTCACAACCTCTGTCTTCCTACCCAACTGGGGAGAAAGTGGGTGAGGACCAGCAGTGAGACTTGGGTGGAATAGGCAGGTGGGAACCAGCGGACAGCTAGCATAGGAGCAGCAAGTGATCTCAAGATCCAGGAGGGCGGCGAGCTGGAGCTGAGGCAGGGGCGCACCACACCTGAGCCGGTGACCCTGACGGGCGCCAGGGCGGGGGCACGCTCACCTGTGCCCACGTGACGGGGCGGGGCTCTGTCGGCAGAGGGCCCGTAGCCACACCCTTTCCGCGCGCAGCACTCCTGAACCCCGCGGACCGGATCGGCGGCGGCGGCGGCGGCTGCGGCCAAGCCCGGGAGGCGGAGGCGGGACGCGGGAGGCGGTGGCGGCGGTGCGCGGAGACGTAGCAGCGGCAGCATGTCGGCCGGCGGAGCGGCAGTCCCGCCGCCCCCGAACCCTGCCGTATCCTTCCCGGCGCCCCGGGTCACCCTGCCCGCTGGCCCGGACATCCTGAGGACCTACTCGGGAGCTTTCGTCTGCCTGGAGATTGTAAGTGGGGCAGCGTAGATGACGATCGAGCCCCCGGGAGCAAGGACAGGCAGCATCCTTGCCCCCAGCCCGTGCCCCCAGCCCGGGCTGGTCCCTCTGTACCCTCCCTCAGCTTTCTTCCTCTAGAAGTGGCCTTTTCCTGGTGTCGGTCTCGGGGTCCTCTCCACGCTGTACCGGGGCCTCTTGCCTGGCACCTGTTACGCGGACACCTGCTCACCGGCCCGGAATGGAAATGTGCCCTAGAGAGCCAGCAGGCGAGGGGCCCATGATTAGGGACTTGGGCAAGGAGCCCTTTCCTGTTTGCTTTTGGAGGGATCTTGGGGACTCAGGGCTTTGGAAAGGAGCTGCGCTTGGCTAGAGGAGGAACCAGCGCCCTCGGCCTCTCCTGTCGCCAACCTGCCATTTTGTTGGGTGGTGCAAAGGTGTACTGATGACTGGGTAGCCAGGAAGCTGTTAGGATGTGGAAAGCCTGGGCGGGAGGCGCCAGGGAAAGGAAGAGGAGGCTGAAGCCTGGGTATGGTTTGCACCAGACTCACCCTGGCCATCGCCAGTGCCCTTTGGATTGGGGACGAACAGGGCAGGGAGAAAGGTGAGGTTATAGGTGCAGCAGGCAGTGTGTAATCAAGTGGGTGTGAAAACGGAGGGGCAAAGTGGAAGTGGGGCCGTCAGCCACAACTCTTGCCTTTGCGCCTCGTCCTTTTTCTACGTTTATCTTAGAATTCCAAACCACCTCAGAACACGTTGCTCCTCCCAAAGTCAAGTTGATGCCACAGGCCTGCCCTGCCACCTTGTTGAACTACACACTTGAACTTAACGAAAGGAACGCTGTGGAGCTGGGAGCTTTTGAAGCTCCTTGTGGACAAGGGGGAAATGTGCAAATAGAAATTGGGTAACTGGGCTTGCATCATGCCTGGAGAATGTCAAATAGAAAGAAATGTCAGCAAAGCCGTGTCATTTCTGCAGGCTAGTTTTGTTTGCTCTGTTTAGGGTTTTCATGTCAACCCTCATCCACTCCTGCGAGTTTGCATAACCTGGATCTAGGTCACACGGGGTTCCCCTTTGTGCTGCGGAGCTGAAACCCTTGTGAGCATTGGTTTTCTGCCTCATTATTCTTAGGTAGCCAAGCCACCTTGGGTTTAGCTCAGATTTGAATCTGAAAGAAGAGACACAAGTGAATGAGTCACAGGCAGTGGCAGCTAAGATCAGATAGTGAGTGTGACACTAGAAGACCCTGGCGTGGGTTCGGGTTTGAGCGCAATTCAGTACCATTGGGATGACTGAGGTGGGTGGCAGGCATCCATTTGAGAGGGACAAGGAGGAGATGGCATTGGACCAGACTCCTGGCTGTGGAGGGGACACAGCCTTTAAAACAGGAAACATCGCAGAGAAAGAGTTTCCAGATTCTGGGCTCCTTTCCTACCACGTTCCTCAAGTTCCACATGCTTGCTTCCTCTTTCTTGAGTCCTTCCCACGGCTTTACTTGTGCCCTACTTATCCTGAAATTTTCAGAAGCTCCCCATACATAGATAGATACACAGCCTAAACTTTAGTAGAAATTAACCTTATCCTCAGCAGTAATATACATTTAATCTCCAATTTGATATGTTGGCTTCTAATGGTATTCAAATATGTATGTAAAATATACACAGAAAAGGCTTTAAAATACACACACACACACGCACACACACACACATATATATATGTATATATATATATATATACACATATACATATATATGTATGTATATATGTATATGTATATATATATATATATATACATATATGTATGCAAGGAAGTCTTACCCTTGTGTTACTAAATCAAATGATACTCAAGATTCACCTGTGGACATGCCACACTTTATAGAATGATATTTAGTTCTAAAAGTTAACAAATCAAAGAGGTGACTTGCTGAACCCCTCCCAGTTTCGTATCTCCTTTTCCTATCTAACATAGTAGTTAGTTCTCAATTCTTGCTGTACTTAATAACTTGGCAGCTTTTACAAGTCCTGTTGCCAGCCCAGCCTAATTAAATCAGAGTCTCAGGGGAGCGCCCAGATTCCGCTAATTTTTTTAAAGGTTCCCTGGGGATTCTAATACAAAGTATAGCTGCAACCCACTGATAGAGTCGTTGAAACAGACT
>NW_021604565.1:29804512-29814023 GCF_004785775.1 Grammomys surdaster
AGAGAGAGAGAGAGAGA
This sequence comes from Grammomys surdaster, assembly GCF_004785775.1. Classification (NCBI taxonomy): domain Eukaryota; kingdom Metazoa; phylum Chordata; class Mammalia; order Rodentia; family Muridae; genus Grammomys; species Grammomys surdaster. The sequence continues at coordinate 29,804,530 of NW_021604565.1, forward strand.
GAGAGAGAGAGAGAGAGAGAGAGAGAGAGAAAGAGAGAAACTTTCCTCACAAATTCGAATATTTCTGTTTGTTAGAACAGATAGGATGATTAGATCCTGGGGATGTGGGGAAGTATCCTACACATATCCAAAAAGGAGGCTTGCTTCCTGCTTTCTTAAACTTCTGCTCCTCTGGCAACTTACCTAACCCTGACATGTGCTCAGACTTACAAAGATAGAAGTGACTCTCTCAAAAGCCATTTGAATCTGCACTGTGTGTGTGTTTGCACATGCATGTTAAATTCATGTGGGGGTATGTGGGGGGGCTCATACTTGTGTGTGCAAGAGCATATAGAGGCTAAAGGACAACCTTGTGTGGCATTCCTCAGGGACGGTCCATAGCTTCTTTTCTATATTTTGCTTATCAGTTGAGGGACGGGGAGGACATACTCATTTCCACAATGCTTCGAGAGAAGTAAGAACAACTTTCAGGAGTGGGTTCTCTACTTATACTAGGTGGGTCCCAGGGGTCAAACTAAGGTTTACAGTCTTGAGGTCAGGGACTTTTCTCCACTGAGCCATCTCACCATCCTGTCAACTCTTTTAGGGGACATGGGGATCCAACTGGTCAAATTCTCTTATTGCCCTGCAACTTGCCAAGTAGAATAGGGTGGCCCGCCAGGTCCCAGCTTCTCTCTGCCTGTCTAGCACTGAGATCACACACACATCGGCATACTCAGCTTGTCTTAAGTGCAACCTCTGGGGGTAGAAGTCAGGACTTCAGGACTAAAGTGCAAGTACTTTTCCAGCCCTACATTTTTTTTTTTAATTTTTGGCCAAATGTCTTTCCAAATTTAAGTTGAAGTTATCTTTTACCTCTTCCCTGAACTTCTGTTACCTCTCCCCATCGGGAGGATCAAAATGTACCAGTGAAACCAGTGACCTCAGGGAAATGTGAGGCTGCATGGAGCCAAACCAACCATTCCTTTTTGGCCCCCATCCTTCTGGAATGCTTAGTGACACTGGATCATAAGATTAAGAAAGCAGCCAGAAGATCACCTTCGTGGTCTTCTGCCTAGAATGCCCACCCTGAGGGGCATACAGACAAAAAGCACCCTGATCCGCACAGTTCACAGTTGCTCTAGGATTTATTTTATTCCTTTTTGATTCCTAAGTCACAGACTCCCATGGTTCCTCTTCAGAAGTTTTTCTCCCTGTAAACTAAATGTGAGGATTCCCTAGGCACAGTTTCAAATACTAAGTGGACTCCACATGGAGAACCAATTATTTTTAACTTCTCTTAATGTTTCCCGATATCTCTTAAACTCCCTTTAAATTTTGACCTTCCATTGAAGTCCGTTTATCTCCAAGATTTCTTCATTTTTGCGTCATGTCGCTCTCTGAAGCTGTGCAAACTGTGTTCAGTGAAGCTGGTTTCATCTATCAGTAGGGGATTCTGCTAATGAGACTGTGATCTTAGAACTCAGTTCTCATACGAACTTTGCTCAAGGAATTTAATTCCAATCTCTGGTACTGTACTGCAGTTATGACTGTCTGTAGACAGCGCTTGCTTTCCAGAACCAAGCAGGGCAATTTACAACACCTGTTTCATAAGTGGGGTGCATTCCAACTTACAGTTCATGAATTCTTTTTCTTAGATAGGTGTGTTCTACCACTGGTTCCCTGACTTGCCAGCCCTTTGGTTTTGGCCTAAGTTATTTTTTCCAGATGTATCCTTATCATGTGTCTATGAAGTTTAATACGAAATTAGAATTGCTAAGCCAAACCTTTTTTTTATTAATCATTTTATTCATTTACATTTCAAATGATATCCCTCTTTCTGGTTACCCCTTTACAAACCCCGCATCCTGTCTCCCTTCTACTCCCTCCCCTTTGCTTCTATGAGGGTGCTCCTCCACCCACTCACCCACTCCCCCCTCACTGCTCTAGCATCCCCCTATGCTGGGGCATCAAGCCTCCACAGGACCAGGGCCTCCCCTTCCACTGATGTAGGATAAAGGCCATCCTCTGCTACATATGTATCTGGAGCCACGGATCCCTCTGTGCATACTCTTTGGTTGGTGGCTTAGTCCCTTGGAGATCTGGGTGATGTGGCTAGTTGATATTGTTCTTCCTATAAGGTTGCAATTCCCTTCAGCTCCTTCAGTCCTTCCCCTAACTTATCCACTGGGGTCCCCAGGCTCAGTCTGATGGTTGGCTGTGAATACCTGTATCTGTATTGGTCAGTTGTTGGTAGAACCTCTCAGGGAACAGCCATACCATGCTCCTGCAAGCAAGTGCTTGTTGACATCAGCTGTAATGTTGGGGTTTGGTATCTACAAATGAGATAGATCCCTAGGTGCCCATGGCTAAAATACCCAACAAAGGAGAGATAGAACCTGTAGAGACCACCTCCAGTAGATAGGCATGGCCCCCAGTTGAGAGATGGGGTTACCCACCCACTTCAAAATTTTTAACCCAGAAATGTCCCTGTCCAAAGGAAAGACAGGGACAAAAACTGGAACAAAGACTGAAGGAAAGGCCATCCAGAGACAGTCCCACCTAGGGATCCATCCCATCTACAAAGCCAAGCTTTCTAGCTCAGACTGAAAACATTTAACTCCAAAAATTATCATTTTCAGGGCTAGGACAATGGCTCAAAGAAGATAGGACTTGATGCAAAAGTATGTGTGCCTATATTCAAACACTAAAACTCTTGAAATGCTGGCCTTTGAGGTACTTTGTGTTTGCAGTCATTGCTCCTGTGTGAGACTGGAGGTAGATACAGTGGAATCTCAGAAACCTCATGGGCCAGAGAGCCTCACCTAGACATCAGTGAACAGCGAAACAGACCGTGTCTCAAATAATAGGAACAGTGAGGTCTGACACTCAAGGCTGTCCACACTTGTTCTCATGAACAAAAGTTACAATTGTCAAATCCTCTCAGTGTTTCTAGAGTGCATATTTATTGACTACCTGGTGTGCACAAATCTGTTTGGATTCCTTCTTACCTGTAAGCCCTTACAATCTAGTTAAAAGGTTGTACAATAAAAATGTCACTTCTGTTTGGGGAAGAAAAGCTGTCATGAAAGGAGAAATACAATCGAAAATCATTTTCTGTCTGGGCCTAGGTGTAATAAATATTAGAGTATCTTTACTCACAGGATGCATGAGACAGTTAGGCTCCTGTTCTCAATGACATTATTTTATAAAAATGTGTAAGAAAGATCAAACATAGCACTGTTAATTATGGCAAATAGTGACATTGATTTATTCAGTGACTCTCACAGCTTCACTGTTTTTAAAAAACACCTTCTAATCATTTGTTTACACTTCGTTTTGTGAGAAGAATTCTAGAACATATTTTCTTATAACTGTAGTGGTTTTAGTGCCATAATTATTTTTTCCTTTATTTATCATAATAATATACTAAAGGAAACACTGTTCATTGGGCCTTCTCTTTATGCCCGAGAATCTGCTAGCCAATATAGCCTTGCCCTTAAAAGCAGTTGTTGTGTATGCCGGGCATATTGCTGCATGCCTTTAATTTCCACACCCAGGAAGCAGGGGCAAGTGGGTCTCTGTGAGATGGAAGCTAGTTTGGTTTCTTAAGTGAGTTCCAGGCCAGCCAAGGACTACTTAGTGAGACGTTGTCTCGGATGGATTGATGGATGGATGGATGGATGGATGGATGGATGGATGGATGGATGGTGTAGCAGGATATAAAAGTCAAAAATCATTTACAGTTTTGTAAAATAGGTTTATGGAAATACTACTAGAAAGAGAGTGTTTAGCTACTGGAGAGCTAGGACGGGGAGCTGGAATTGAGCAGTTACATTTGAGATTAGCCTGAAGTGGTGAGACAAAATTCCAGGTAGAAAGAAGGGCTCGTACAAGCCTCAGAGATTAAGAAAAAAAAAGAAAAATAATCAGACATACCATGAAATGTCTAGCAATTGTTAGTATTTTGGTATGACTGATAAAATGAGGAAAGAGAAGGAAGACACTGCTAGCAAGATTGAAGCTGTGGTTTGCTGACAGATGCTAGGTCAGGCTTTGAATCTGTCCTCCATGGAGCATTGCTCAGGACAGGGTCAAACAGGGTAGGCTTGCGCCTTAGAAATCTTTAATGAAATTTCTTGGTAAAACAGAGAACTTAAAGTTAAAAAGGCAGGAGCTCAATGGTCGATACGGGCATGGGTATTACTATCACTATTTACTATAACTATTACCATAGTTCACATAAGAACTGATAAGACCCTGAAATAATACCAGGAAAAGAGGGATGGAAAAAGTAAAAAAGAAAATCTGGAGGCTTAGTGGCTTGTTCATACATTAGTGGTTCCTATATTAGTGGATCTACTAATATATGAACTTAGATGTCCTCTCAGGTGCTACTGGACAAGACTGAAATAGAAGATGCATCTGAGGAGGAACACAAGGGGAGGCTGTTGAGAGGGAAGGGGCAGAGGCAGGTGCAGTCATGCAGGGGGTTCTGTGGAAGGTAGTTCCAGTTATTTTCAACCAATCAATGTCTTTGAGTATAGTCTGACTAACATGTAAATGTGCTGGTATATAGAGCTTTCTTTCCTTGGCCAGAAAATAGATTTTGATTGCAAAGCGACACTGTTGGAAGTAGATCAGAAGGCCTAGAAACCAATGTGTCTGCCTCTCTAGATGGCGTTTTTATCCTGTACATAATACTTTTTTCCCTTTGTACCCATGAGTTAAGAGTCTTCCGTCACAGGAAAAGACCCTTTAACATTTCTTAAGGGAAAGTAAGCCAGTGCCCCTGCCAGGGTTCTTTGTTCACTGTTCATGTTCCCTGAATCACAGCCCTGTAGGAAATAGGAACTAAACTTCTGAAGACTTTGAACCAACTTGCTGAAAGGATTGACCTTGAGCTGCAAATGGAAAGGTCAAAGGGAAGAGATTTGCTTTATGTGGCTGTATGAAAGTGTACCTGGTAGTAAGAGCTGTGGACTTGACATAGCTGCTGAGATGTGGCGGAGTTTAAAAGGCCAGTGATGAAGAACTGGTACCAAGCTAGTGGACTCAGTATGACACACATGCAGAAGTCAGAAAATGGTATGCTATTGGCTTATAATACAGTGTACAAGAATATTCTAGAAGAACTGGTGAATGGAGAAAAGCAGTTTTGGAGCAGATATGCTGTTTAAGGTTGTAAATTCTAATAATTTTCTCAGTTAGACAGTTTTACCTGAATTCTTCATTGGCCTGTTTATAGAAGAGGGCAAAGTCTTCTCAATGCAACCCTGCCTGACACTCTTAACTTTTGTAAAAAGACTTTCAGAATGAAGGCTGTCAACAGAATAAAAGAAGGTAACGGCCTGTCCAGTTCTTGTGAGGACATTGGCATGCAGGCATGTTTAGTGCATATGATATTGCTCTACCTACATACATGAAAAGGAGATTTCAGAAAGCAAAGGAAATGGTAGATACAAAGGTAAAGAGACCAGAACGCACTTCTCTTTTACGCTGTTTGCTTTCTATTTTAGGGTTTGCCTTAGTTAGTCAGAAAACTGACAAGGAAGTTCAAGTCATATGAGGTAAAGGAATGTTTGTAGCACTGACAAACGCAATTCAAATATAAACCAGAATGTAAAACTTAGCTTGTAATTAACAGACTTGAGTTCACAGACCAAGTCTAAATATGTCTTTTCTGCCCTTGCTTCTCAGAATTTGTTCTATCCCTAATTCAGAAGTACCAAATCTTTCTGATTTGAGCCTCTGATCTATAATCTGTTCTAAGGTTAACTCAAGAGCAGTCTGGATGGATGTCAGCATGGTTAGGGAGCAGGCAGCCAGGTGCCTAGGGGCTAACACGATCAAATGCTAACAGTAGAAGTTGCAGTACTAATAGGATATTTTGGCAAATGGGGACCAAAGAAGATTGAAAATTGGTATTGGTGGGGTATGCTTGCAAGACATGACTGTTTTTCCATCACCTTTCCCAGCAACCAAAGATCTTGTCATGGTTTGGTGCTTGTTGCCAATAAGTACTAGAAAATTAATTGAGAAGGACATGCTTCTGCTTGTCTTACCTGTCTTAGACATCTGTCATGTACCAGGAAGTGGGCTGGCCTTCAGACAGGTGTGTTCCTTGGATCTGAAGGTGAATGTCTTGCTGACTGATTGGTTGCTATCCCTTTGGAGCAGGACACTATTGAACACCTTATGTAGAAAGAACCACCTGGGTTACCAGCTTTCAGAAACATTTAAGGAAATGTCACCAATTCTGATTTCACAGCCCAGTGAGTGAAAGGCATGTGGGTCTATGATTTCAATCTAGATGTTGTAAATGGTCAAAAGGATACATGCATCAGTAACCACAGAAACACAGAGGATGGCTTCTGGCCAGAGAAGTTTTTCTGGGCGATATGGTGCCACAGGTCAGCTATGCAGCTATTTGTGGCATGCTGGGCAGACACATGGACAAATGTGGCTCATTCTTTGTATGTAAAGGATGAAATAATGGACTAGAATTCAGAGAAAAAGGATTGGGAAAGGAACTTTACAGAATGAAAGAGATTTGATGTGGGTGGGTGCTTAAATTCTCTAGTATGGCTACCATTGGGCACAGCTACATTGTAAATGGATTTGTATTTTATGGCCCACTTGTAAAGGTATCTACCAGTGAACTATTGTATCTCTTGACGTAAGTATGTTTCCAGTTTAAAAAAAACTTTAAGATATAAATTGTATGTAACATGGAGTTACTATAAATTCTCTTTTTATGTGGGTGACAAATTCTATGTATAGTAAATAGGCACTCATTAAAACAGAAGCACTCAATAAGTAGTAGAGGGGTAAAACTTTCCCATGTTACCATTTGGCCAATTTTACTTGACTGGAAGCAGTCATTTGGATAGTTGATAGAAATCTAAGTCTAGAATGAACACTAATGTTTAAAGAGGCAGAAATTATACTGATGAAAGCATAAGCTCTGGAACCCAGTGCCAAGTCCAAAACCCAAATTCGTTAACTTTGTAGCTTTGGCAAAGTGGCTGAGAGTTCTGCCCCTCAACTAACTTCCCTATAAAAGGGGGCTCATAATATCTCTCAGGCTCTGTAAGGATTAAGTTGAAAAAATAAAGCCCTTAGAATAGACTTGGCCATAAAAACCCGCAGTATATGTTAGTTAATATTTCTGAGATTGTATTATTGCCAATTTCATGTTCAAATTAATTTTGTTAGCCACCCTAGGAGACAGAGTTACTTCCCACCCCCATGCCTGCTGTTTGTTCAGTCTCCCTGCTGCAGAAGAGAGATGCCGTGACCATTCATGTAGATAGTAATACAACACAGAAAATTCTAAATAACGAAGTGTTTTTCTCTAGGGTACTAGTTCTGGGAAATTGTTTCTTAAGATTGGTGTTCTCTCAAACATTAAAAATTTTTGTGTTTACTTAAGACAATAGTAGTAAGGTATACAAAAATGGAGGTGTCAAGTAGGTTGGAAAGTTATTAGTGAAAATGTCAGGAAGGAAATCAGTGTCTTTGGAAAAAAAAGAAGAGATGTTTGCAAAGAGGACTCCGTTGGGAGCCAATGGAGAGCATCCAAATAGGAGGCAGGTTGAGAAGTCTGTAATCCACACAGCCCAAGTCACAAGCATCTCACCCCTGCCAGGACCTTATTTTCTTGTAGGGCTGTGTATTTTTACCAGCCTGTAGTTTCTCAGTCAACTGTGCTCAGGTCCAACTGTGAGGATTCAGTGTATGGTGATCTGTAGATGACAATCCGGCCCCTTGTTTTTATGGTGAGTGGAAGGAAGGCTCTAGTCAAGTCTAGGGGGAAGGTTTCTGGTCTACATAGGCAAAAGGTAATTGGCAAACATATTTCAAGCCACAGAAGTATCTGTTGTTTTAGAAATGAGTAGTCTATTGCTTGTATTTCCCATTAGCTCTGATGATAACTACCTGGCTCATGCAACTTAAAAGAGAGAGAATTTACTTTGGCTCACAGTTTGAGAGGATACAGTTCTTCAAAGCGGGGAATGTGTAATGGATTTCTGTGCAACTAAGACTCCTCAGATGGCTTCTAACCAGGAAGTAGAAGGAGAGCTCAAGCCAGAAAGGGGACTAGACTATGGCCCTCAAAGCATGACCTGTAGTGACCCACTTCTTCCAACTAGGCCCCCACCTCCAAAAGATTCCACAGCCACCCAAGACAGCCTCAGGTGAACGCTGTACTTTCAAAGCCTAATGGGGAACAAATTAATAACTTCACTTCAGAACATAATGAACGCATGTGTGCCAGGTACCCATAAAATTGGACCAAGAAGCCAACAACAGGGAGGCTGGAGGATATTTCTAGGTGAGTCTTTCTTTGTGCTGCCTAGATAGAAAGGAACCTTTCTGTTACAGTTTGAAGCTTGGTTGGATCCATGAGCTCTGAATCAGTTCCTTACAAAAATGTGAAATGAAAGCACATTTTCTACATAATTATCATGCTTTTTAGAACACTGGGGAGCAGCGGCAGGCTGGGGTAGACATGAGGTCAGAAGGTGGTCTCAGATCCAAGATGGTAACGTGGGGATGTGATGGCATTTGCAATACCTTTCTTCGAGGTTTGCACAGTTGCTGTTGCCAGGATACTTGGTCAGCTCTTTTCCCTCCTCCAACATTAACCATGTCGGTGTTCTCCTGTTCATCCCTAAGAGCAGGGCTTCCTCCCCTAAACAGGGACACTGGCAATTACCGATTATTTGGGGAACGTTCCAAGTTTACTGAAGCCCAGAACTGGAATCCAGTATTCTGAGCACAGCCAGTCTCACCGGAAACTCACATGTTAATGTTGAAGCCGAATTGAAAAGCTTAGAAGGGAAGGTAGCCTTCCTTGAAAGGAAATCAGAAGAAGGGAAGAGATAGTTGAGTCAAGGCCATAGTGACCTCTACAGCAGCAAGGTTTTTTTTTTCCTTCTTTCCATTTTATTTATTTGTATTACATCCCAATCACAGCCCCCTCCCTCCTCTCCTCCCACCCCCACCCTTACAAATCCCTCCCCCATTTCCCCTCCCCTTCTCCAAGAGAAAGGGGAACCCCCTTGGGTTCTATCCCACCCTAGAACATCTAGTCCCACCAGGACTAAGCACCTCCTCTCCCATTGAGGCCCTATCAGGAAGTCTAGGCAGTGGGAAGGGATCCACTGCAGACAACGGAATCAGAAACAACCCCCGCCCGAATTATGACGGGGCCCACAGGAAGACCAAGCTGCACATCTGCTACAAAAGGATAGGGGGCCTAGGTTTAGCTCTGCATGACCTTTAGTTGGTGGTTCAGTCTCTTTGAGCCCCTATGGGCTTAGGTTAGTTGATTCAAAGGTCTTCTTGTGGTGTCCTTGACCCTCCAGGCTTGCTCAGTTCTTTGCCGAACTCTTCCACAAGACTCCCTAAGCTCTGCCCAATGTTTGTCTATGGGTCTCTTCATCTGTTTCCATCTGTTGCTGGATATTTGTGTGTGTGTGTGTGTGTGTGTGTGTGTGTGTGTGTGT
>NW_021604565.1:29814033-29822703 GCF_004785775.1 Grammomys surdaster
TGTGTGTGTCTGTGTGTGTGTGTGTGTGTGTGTATTAAACACAGGGCCTTGCAGATGACAGTTAATGAAACTCCTGAAGTGGGGAAAATGGCTAGCTAATGTGAACATAGTTGTACCATCCACTCATTCACTTAAATGAGAACATAATTGCACTGATCCACTGTCATTCAAAGCTAGCCCATGAGCAGAACAAACACATAGATGTCTAGGGTTGCTATGTGGGTGGGATTAATTGAGAAAGGAGAAACTAGCACTCATTCTCTCTTCTCCCTCCTGTTGCCATGCCACCCACACTCCACAAATGGGACCAATCAGATCACTTCTTCTGTAAGTACCCAGTTTCCTTTTCAAAGCTCGAGGTGTAAGAAAGGCTATAATTTAGAGTTCGAAAGATCAGTTAGCCCATATTCCTTCTTGTTAGTCTCCCTGCCCAAGTCTGACGTCAAACGTGTCATGCTGCCCACCTTTCAGGATCCCTCTGGTTACGTCTCTGGTCCCCTCTCCCATTGCACAGAACTCCATGTACTCAGTTCTTTTTATAGCGCTTGCCACAATCTGTTCCCCAATCAGATGCAATGGTGTGTATTTCTCCGTCAGTTAGAATGCAGAGAGATGGAATCACTGGTTTGAGAGTTTTGTTGTTGTTGTGTGTTTTTTTGTTTTTCTTTGTTTTGTTTGTCTGTGTTTTCGTGAATGTTCTTGTTCTCTGTTTAGCAGAATAGGTTTGGGGGCCATCTATTTGAGTTCAGGTTTATTCAATACTACTTTTATCCCAAAGGATTATTTAGAAATGTGAACTTACGACAATGCCTGAGCCGTGTGAGTGTGCTTGTCTGTTCGATTTGCCTCTAAAATACATGATGACCTGTTGTTCTTGATTCCTCATGACCCTTGCACAGAGCTTCACAGTAAATGATGCTTGCATTCATTGAAATTTAGTAACGATTCAGAGCTTGTAAGTTGTATTTAAAGTAAGACAAAATTTTTGTAGGTACAAAATAAGGAAAGACTGCTAGAAAGAAGATGGTGAGAAGCAAGTTAGAGACATTCTTATTGCCTTCAAGAATGCAATAAGTGATGTAAGAGAGGAGATACTCTCTTCCGGAACAAGCTTATTCTAACTTTCATGATAACTAATAAAGTGGCTGTTAAAATTAACATACATTAATATTCATTACTTAAATTTATTGTATAAAATATTAGGGGTTGTTAAATTTTTATTTGAAAGTAATAGAAATTGAGATATATTACCACAGCTATAAGCTTATTAAATGGCTACTTGAACTATCATTACACAAGCAGTAATTTATTGCGTGTGTAGAATGTTTCTTCAGAGTACATCGTCAAAATATATGACTGAGCCCTTTATCTAGCTTTAAAAAAAAAGCAGGGTCACTCTGTGTAGCCCTGGCTGTCCTGGAACTCACTTTTACAGATGAGGCTGGCCTTAACCTTAGAGATCTACCTGCCTTTGCCTCTTCTGGGGTTAAAGGCCTGAACCACCACACCTAGTTTGAGCCCTTTGTCTTAAAACCTGAAATTGTTTTATCCTTTGTGATTTGTACAATTTGTATACTACCTAAGTACAAAGAAATCCACATGCAAATGCCTGTTGGCCTTTCAGGGTTGGAGTTTAGATTGCTCTTAAATAAGCACTTGTCTAGCATTGTAGTCTGTATGTTCACTGAACAAATATTGAGAACATCCTATATGGGGTTTGGGGGATGAGGGAGCTGGGAGAGTGGTTCCTACCTGCCTAAGGCATGAAACAAGGGTGTGAACAAACTTTTTGTGTTGTCAAATGTAGCCTAGTCTCTGATCGGTAGTTAGAAAAAAATACCATGGGATTAGTAAATGACTTGGGTACAGAGATTTAAGAACTAGTGCAGTGCCAAGAAAGTCTGGTAGTGAAGACAGAGAAAAGGCCAAAGTATTCAGATCCCTTTGGGGAGTGTGACAGGGGAGATTCAGCAGAGAGGTTTTTTTTTTTTTTAATGGTTCAAGGTTAGGTATGAGTTAGTGACTGAAGCACACTCCAGTGACTTTCTGGCCCAGCAATGGCAGCTACTCAGACATGAAAGATCTTTGTTTCTGAGATGTAGTTTTTTTTTCTCTTCTGTGAGATACATATATATTTCTCCTAGGGCTTATGACTTCTAGGATACATTTCTTGGCTGCTCAGATCTTCATGTGGAGCACTTACTTAGTGGAAGCATAGTGCCCAGTTTTCTGCCAGCTCTGGCATTGGTTCAGCAGTATTTTCAGTACTTGCTTTGCTGTCTATTTCCTAGAATAGACTCAGTTGTGTAATAGAGGCCAGTGAAGCTTAATTTTATTCCCAGCACCTAGCACAGCGCCTGGAGGTTATTAGTAGTTATCAATTATTACATAAATCTAATGTACAAATTTGATTTCCCGTGCATGGCTGACAGTGAGTGATGATGGCTTGCCTTGCTTACCCTCTTGAACAACACTTGCAGATATAATTGTGTAGGTGGGAACTGATGTCAAAAGTACAAGTCGGTGACAGACACAGAACAATGGCCACTGCGTGTGGGAAATTAGAGGGTTACAGCTGTGCTTCTCTCAGAAACTCACTAACAATCAGTGGGAAAGGAAGGAGAGGGAATAAAAACCAAACAGTATAATGTTGACTGGAATGAACACCCATCCACAAGGTGGTGGTTCAAGAGGCAGCATCATCACGGGATGGTATATGTTAATGGCTGGAAAACACTGCAAGTGTGTGAGGATGGGTGGAGAACACCACAGGTGTGTGTAGATGGCTGGGGAGCTCTGCAGGTGTGTGTGGATGGCTGGGGAACTCTGCATGTGTGTGGAGATGGCTGGGGAACTCTGCATGTGTATGGGGGGATGGCTGGGGAACTCTGCATGTGTGGGGGGGGGATGGCTGGGGAGCTCTGCAGGTGTGTGGGGATGGCTGGGGAACTCTGCATGTGTGGGGAGATGGCCGGGGAACACCACAGGTATGTGTAGATGGCTGGGTAACACCACAGGTATGTGGGGATGGCTGGAAAATCTTTCAGATGTGTGTAGATGGCTGGGTAACACCACAGGTGTGTGGAGATGGCTGGGGAACACTGCAGGTGTGTGTAGATGGCTGGGAAACTCTGCAGGTGTGTGGGGATAGCTGGGTAACATCACAGGTGTGTGTAGATGGCTGTGGAACACTGCAGGTGTGTGCAGATGGCTGGGTAACATCACAGGTGTGTGGAGATGGCTGTGGAACACTGCAGGTGTGTGCAGATGGCTGGGAAACTCTGCAGGTGTGTGGGGATGGCTGGGAAATCTTTCAGGTGTGTGTAGATAACTAGAGAACACCTGGGTAAGGAAGAGACTCTTAGATGAAAATCTAGGTCCAGAGTTTACTCAAACTCTGGATCTGAGCTGGTTTTGCACCTAAGGGAAGAACACATCTTGTGTAATGATATGGAAACAAGGAAAACTGGCGTAGCAGGGAGGAGTACAGGCACTTCAGGTAGGAATGGGAGAGCAATGTGGATGCAAATGGGATTGACTCAGCCAAGAAGAGTGCTCTAATGCAAAGCTGCTACCTACCGTGTTCTTTTTTTTTCTTTCAGGTACTTGGGGGACTTGTCTGGATTTTGGTTGCTTCCTCCAATGTTCCTCTACCTCTACTACAAGGATGGGTCATGTTTGTGTCTGTGACAGCTTTCTTCTTCTCACTTCTCTTCCTGGGCTTGTTCCTTTCTGGTATGGTGACTCAAATTGATGCCAACTGGAACTTCCTGGTAAGAAGTTTTTATAGTAAGCCTATTGGAAGAAAATGTAAGAGACGTACAAATATCTCATTACGTTCATGTCTCTGCTCTTTCTGTTGTTGCATAGAGGAAAAGACATGAGGAGGCCACTGTGGTGCTCATGTGTGGGTTTGGTGAACAGCAGGACCTTATTTTATAAACGTACTACATTGATAAAACTGAGAAATCACACTTATTTTTATGATTTATTAGAAAACTATTTCATATAATACAGCAAATGAATTGAATTATAACTGAACAGTAGAACATCTGCCTTTAGGAAACAAGTCACAGATGTCTTGAAGTTTTCCATTCATGTCTTCTTCAGATATTTAAATGGGTTAGTCATACCTTAATAGGAGGACCACTGATTGCATGACATACCCTCTCACCTGAGATACTAGCATCTGTAGTTCTCAAGTCATATATATGTTTGCATATATTTAAATATGTAATTGAGCAAGAAAGTCTAATTTGCATATTACCTACAAGCATTGTATTATAAGCTTTATGTCATCTGTAGGTCACTTAGAATACACATTGTGGATGCTATGCACATAGCTTTTTGTTTTTAAAGATTCATTCATTTCATTTTATGTGTGAATGTTTTACCTGTATCTATCTCTGTGCACTGTGTGCATTCCTAGTTTTTGTGCATTCCTAGGCCTGAAGATGATTGCTAACCGTGATGTGGTTGCTGGGAATCTAACCAAGGTCCTCTGCCAGAGTATAAGTGCTTTCAACCAGTGAGCTATCTCTCTAGCCCCTTCGTGTTGTTTTTTTATACTGTATTGTTTGGATAATGAAGACTAGAGAAGAATGTATATATTTAGTATAGACATATTTTTCTGAATATTTTCCATGCATAATTGATTAGATTCACACCCAGGAACTGCACAGACACAGAAGTGGGCAGATAGTCCAAGCTTTTCAGAAAACATGTAGCTCCATATCATTTTTGAAAGAAAATATTTTACACTTAGTTCTTCTCTAAAATTAATTACTGAGTCCTGAAAGATAAATTGATAAAATGATGTCATATGTCAAACTCATTGTTTAAGGTAAGCTACCATTCACTGAAATCGATGGATGTTGTATATTTTCATGTGTTCTGTGGAGCTTCTCTTTCATACAAGTGGTCCTTCGTCCTCTGGGATGCATTTTGAAAGACCAGTGGGGATAATCCTATCCACAGTGGATGAGGCTTCAGTGATGCTCATAGGGAACCCTCTCTGGTTCTGACTCACACTGGGATGTTTTGAAATTTAAGTCAGACCATCATTTGATCGTTATAGGCTTTTATATGATCTTTATATGCTTTTTATATGACCTTTATATGCTTTTGAGCATAATAGCATTTCCCCCCAACCCCAGCAGCTTTTGGGGCAAATGTTAAGGGGAAAAGCTTTACTTACAGAACTTAAGGAGAACTATAATTCCGAATATTTTCAGCACAGGCATTCAGCAAATAGGGCCGCCCTCTAAGACAGCATATAGGCTAATGGTGGCACTGGTTAGGATAAAACCAAGAAAGCAGTGTTATGCAATGGTCACAGCCCCCAACAGGATTTCATGTGAAGCCTGATTTGCCTTGGACAAAGCAGCTAACCTCTCTGTATTTCAATTCCCTCCTCTGTAAGATGGAAGTAATAGTAACTGCCATACCAGAAGCCACTAAAGAATAATAGAAATAATGCGTTCATAGTGCTTAGCTTTGTGTGTATGTGTGTGTAATCGCCAGTTGACAATAATTCTAATTCCTTAAAAACAGGAGGCTTGTAATCCAGAACTTTGAGGGTTCTAGTTCTATGAAGTTGCTACAGTAGGGTTTTCCTACATGTTCCCTAATTTCAGTATTTGTTATTTGATCACGTGATAAAATCCACAGTCTCAAATTTGGGTACAGAGAAATAGTTCATCTCCTCTTTCTAAGTGCCTGGCATTCTCATAAGAAGGTCTGCAGATCTCCAAGGTTACTAAGGGAAAGCAGGTTCTTCAGGCATCAGACTTAAAGATGGTACCAGGTGTCTTTGTTCCACTCTCCCCTGCTGGTACTTTAGGAGGCTTAATAATCACTACCCATCTTGTTGGCTCTTCCCAAAGGCTGTATCGCACACACCAGACTGTTCCTATGGGAGGCCTGGATCTCCTGATTGCCTAGCAACTGAGTGTTCAATCTGGAAATGTTTCTTGGATGCTGCAGTATCCCATATTCTTTCTAATCAGCTTATACATGTAACTTTTAAATGCTTAACTACTGTTTCACGTTATTCTTGAACTTGTTAGACAGATACCTATACTGTATTTCTCTGCCTGCTTGTATTGAATCTTGTTTTCAGTACTAAAGCATTCTTAGGAGTTTATCAGTCTTCCTAACTTACCACTTCCTTCCCACTTGTAGCACTGCATGTAATGGTCAAGCAATAAACCATAAGTGTTTTTGCTGTTTTAATTTCACCACTATACCAAAGTGGCTATTGGAAAGCTGGGCCTGATGGCACAAATCCATAAATCAGCGCTCCGTATAATGAGACAGGATGTTCTTAAGTCCAAGGCCCCTTTGGACTAACAAAGCGAGACAAAACAAAGCAAAGCAAACAAACAAAAGAAAAATAGGAAACCTCTAATGCTTTGCCTCATGGTTCATATGGGAAGACTTCTTATGTTCTTGTCCGTTTGTCAGTTATGGAAAAGAACTAGGTACCGACTAAGGAAGTGCTTAGAGCCAAAAGTTTCTCAAATGTATAGGCTTTTAACATTTTGGGATATTTGCACAAACTTTAGTACTCAAAATGTTTCAATGTGTTGACCATTTCAGAGGTCATATTTTCCAGTTAACATTATCCCCCATGTGATAGCCGTGACACAGTGTGACACTATTGTTGTTATGGCTGAGGCTTAGCACATGGCGAGCATACCAGCTCCTGCCTCTGTAAAGTGTACTGAGTGCTGTTTAGGTTTAGATAACGTTTTTCTTTCCGTGTTCTCTGTGGCTTTCATCACGTGTATACCAGTTCTGACCACATATCTAAGCCTTACATGGGTTGTAACGCTTGCCGTACACACCCAGGCATGACAGTCTTTGGGTCATGCTCATCACAGAGTCCTCATCAGATTGGTACAAGTTCTAGTTTCTGCATTCTGTAATTATTAGACATTAACTGATAAAAAAAATATTTTCCCCTGTGAATAATTTAATGCTATTTTGTACTCCGATTGAGAGAAATGGAAATAATTTACTCTCTACAAGTATTTATTGTAAACACTAATGGTGACTTTTTTCATTTTCCATATTTATAGTGTGCACATGTGGTGTGCATGTATGTGGGGGCATGTGTGGACACGCATGTTTGGGTATGCATACATGTATGTGCCTATGCCTGTGAACCCAAGGTTGATGTCAAAATTCAGCATCAACAATTCTTCCACATTCATCTGTGAAGCAGGTCTCATTCAAACCAGAGCTCGATGATTAAAGAGCAGGTCTTGGTACCCAGCGTGCTCTGTGCTCCCCTGACCTCCACCTTCTGGAGATGGGACTATAAGTGGGTCACCACACACTTCGGCATTTAAGTAGGAACTGGGGAATCCAGACTCTGCTTCTCTTGCATGCCTGGCAAGCCCTTTAACCACTGAGTCATTTCCTGAGTACATTTTCTATTTTTTATTAACTGGTATTAAATTCACATTCACAATACAAGATATATTTAGTATTTTTCACAACCTTCCTATTCTGGTTACAGCTGGTACATTAAAACCAAGACTGTTTCTCCATTTGAAGAAAGGCAAGATTTTTCTGTTTCTGAATGGTATTGGAGATTGACCCTCAGGAGGCCTTCTGTGTGCTAAGAGAGCTCCTCATCTCTGAGCTACATCTCCAGCCCCTTTTCACTTTTGTCTTGAGGCAGGGGCTTACATGCGCAGGCTACCATTGAACTTACTTTTTTTCCATTTTTTTTTGGATATTTTATTTACACTTCAGATGTTAACCCCTTTCCCTATTCACCCCCACACACACCCAGGAACCACCATCCCATCTCCCCTCTTCCTGCTTCTATGAGGATGTGCCCCCACACACCCACTCCCACCTCCCACTCTGGAATTCCCCAACACGGGCATCCAGCCTTCACTGGACCAAGGACCTCCTCTCCCACCTATGCCTGATAAGGCCATCCTCTCCTACATAAACGGCTGGAGTCCTGGGTCCCTTCCTATGTGCTCCCAGGCTGGTGGTTTAGACCCTGGGAGTTCTGGTTATTGTTCTTCTAATGGGGCCACAAACCTTGTCTGCTCCTTCAGTCTTCTCTCTAACGCCTCCATTGGGAACCCCATGATCAGTTCAATGGTTAGCTGTGAGCATCTGCCTCTGTATATGTCAGGCTCTGGCAGACCTCTAAGGAGACAGCTACATATAACTCAACCTCCAAGTGGTTAGGATCACAGGTCTGCCCTGATAAGAAGACAATTTTGATTTTGAAGTAGCTGGGGCTTGGGGACTTTCTCCCTGCCCCTGTATATAAGAATAACACTACTTTGGTATAAATTTGAAAAGTAGATTTCATATTTTATTGCCCCCCGTTTTGTAAGGGAAATATGCTAAGGAAGAATACTTTTTAAGAGAGGTGTTTAAATCCTATACAATTAAACAAATCCCATTTTAGTTTACAGAAATCTAGTGGGCATACATTTAATCAGATTCCTGCTATGAATATCACTTAATAATTTAAATGTCCTGAGGTACATTCTATGCCACTTTGACCTGGATATGTCCTTTCATCCTTTAAGACAGTCTTGCTACATGTATGTAAACCAGACTGTAGCCCAAACTGATGATCCTCCTCGTTCAGACTCCTAGGTGCTGTGGTTATTGTATGCTATCAATAGTAAA
>NW_021604565.1:29822803-29855755 GCF_004785775.1 Grammomys surdaster
TTTCTTTCTTTTCCTTTCCTTTCTCTGCCCTTCCCCCTCCTTCTCCCTGCCCACCTCTCTCAAACTATTCAGTGAATGTTCATCCCTGAGCAAAAGAGCAGAGCACTTTTCTCAAGATTAGAATTTTGGAACTGGTTGTGTGGGTTGGAAAAAATTCCAAGCAATGTTTGAGGCTGAGGTTGTCTGATAAAAGTGTGAAGAGGCAAGGAAGACTCTGGGGTGTGCGAGTGCTAGCAGGATTGGTTAGGAGAAAGAGCATGTGAAAAAGACTCAGAATGGGACTGGGCCGTTAATAAAGAACTGTTAAGGATGGCGGTTTAAAACACAGCCCCCAAGCAAGGCATCAGCATCACCGGACTCCTGTCAGAAATGCACAGCCTTAGCACATCCTATCTAGACTGCTGAGTCCAAAACTAGGGGGTGGTGCTCATTAATCTGTGCTTAAGTGAGTTCTCTAGTTGGTCCTGATTCATTCCAGTATTTGAGAACCCCCAGTGTCATTCGAGTGTCCCAAACCACAAGTGAGCCTTGCAGAAGACACTAGGTGTCGCTCCCATGTACAACAGGCGTCGAGTAAGACAAGCAGAGTGGTCAGATGTTAGTGTTGTTCTCTAGTGGTCAGGGTGCACAGGCCTCGGAGAGGCTTTCAACATGTTTCTGCAGTAGACAGGGCAGCAAAGGAATCATCGTGCGGTTAATAGCTTATCTAAAACTACTTAATGATCAAGAAGTGAAAGCGTTCTTTAAAAAAGCTTAAGTAATCTCAAAGTTACTAAGTAACAGACTCTAAGAAAGATATAGAAAAAGAGCTCCATCCGGCAACTCATGGAAACAGATGTAGAGACCCACAGCTAAACATCAGGCAGAACTTAGTTTATTCTGCAGAGAAAAAAAAGGAAAGATTGTAGGAGCCAGAGGGATAGAGGACAAAAGAAAATCCACACTCGACAAACCCGGACTCGTAGGGGCTCACTGAACTGAGCCAACCATCAGGGAGCATGCATGGGTCTAACCTAGGCCTTCTGCACTTGTGTAGTGTTTTTGTGGGACTCCTAACAGAGAGATTGGGTGGGGGGCTGTTTCTGATGCTTTAGGGATTTTATGCTCCTAGTGAGTTGTCTCATCCAGTCTTGGTATGAGTGGAGATGCTTAATCTTATTACCACTTGATATGCCATCTCCAGTTGATATCCTTGGGAGGCCTGCCCTTTTCTGGAGGGAAATAAAGGAGAAGTGGATAGGGAGGAGAAGTGAGAGGCAGGACTGAGAGGGAAGGGTGCAGTCAGGATAAAATATATGAGAGAATAAATTAATTTTTAAAAATACAAAAAGAAAATAGAAGATTGTGTTATTGGTGGTTGTCTGGTTCTTTTGTTTGGTTGGTTTTGGCTTTGGTGCATGTGTGCATGCGTGCATGTTTGTATGTGTTTACATGCATGCATGTGCACAAGCACTTGTGCACATGCGCTTGATATCTTTTATAGGGAGAAAAAAGAAAGGCCTGTAGTAGATAATGCCGAAGGATGTAAAATAAATAAGAGAACCCTCCTTTGTGATGCAATGTTGACCAAGTCCATGAGAAGCTTCACAATACCACTGAGATCCTGTATTGCACACAGTGACTAAGTTCAGCCCAACTGTACTGTGACTCCCTGAAAGCCACCCAAGAAGAATGTGTCTTTGGCTCAGATACTTAAGCATATCCCACATCTATTGAAACCCAAGATAGAAAGTACAATAAGAACCAAAATCCAGTCACAAAAGCTGGTGGTATGGAATCATCCAAAAAATAAGCAGGAAATCTCCTAACGGTTGTAAGTCACATCACTAAACTGTACCTTTACATTTCTGTTTGAAATGTGTCAGAGGTATATGGACAGGTTATCTATGTGTGCTCCTGTGTTTGCATGTGTCTGTGGGACCTTGGGTATTACTCCTTCTTAGGGGCCTTCTGTCTTGCTTTTTGAGACAGAATCCTGCTGTAATAAAAATTAATTCTGTTCCACCTTTAATCATTCAGTTCCCAAATAAAAGACACAAAACCTTTATATTTATAATAAACCTCAACATCACTAGAGTTGGGCAGATATCAAAATAGATAAGCTATTTTGTCTACTTCTCAGTCAATAACCCCACAATATAGCTTGCCATGTTCCACCAGCCACGCTTTTACTCCAACTGGCCAGCCTTCATGGCCATGTAGTTATGATTTACCTACCCCATGGCATCTTCTCCTCCCTTCACCTCTCCCTTCCCTCCTTGTGGTCTCTGCCTCAGACCTCCAGCCCTGAGAACCAAAGCCCCACACAACTCTTTTCTGCCCAGCTAAGAGTTTATTCAACCAATGATTTTATGTTAAAGAGCAAGGTTACATAGCATCATTTTGTGTATACTCTGTCCCTGGGGGCAACTAGACTTTGGGGCCAGTTTTTAGCATTGCAATACACAGCAACTGACCAAACCTGCACAGAATCCCTCTCTGCGATCTGGACGTCATCTAGATTAGCTGTCCATCAAACCCTAAGGATCTATTGTCTGTCCCCACATCCTCAGTACTGAGATTACAAGTGCATCCCACCATTCCAGGCTTTTTAACGTGAGTGTTAGGTTAGGATTCAAGTCCTGTGTTTGCATGTCAAGTAGTTTACATTCTGAACTGTTGTCCTAGCCTCTAGCTTGGCTTTTCAAGGTAAAACTAAACCTTCTCGAGAATGAGTGACTAACAGTCAATCTCAATGCACCTTCTCAATTTTTATAGCTATTGATAATTAATAACCCAGTGAGATACATTTTATTCATGAACCCACTGACATTCCAGTTTGGATATTGACCTTTGTCCATGAACATTTATTGAGTAGAAACATGACTGCATGTATTTGAGCATTGGCTATGGGTTAGATGTATGGTCAGTACGTATGCTATGTGGATCACTTCGTAATGACAGGTATTTCATAGAAAGCCTTTTTCCAGTGTACCTTATGTATCTCACCCTGGTTAAATTTGACTTAGCATTCTAGGTATAAGTGGACATTTACAAAGTCAGTACAACGTTCCCTTTTGTAATCTTATTAGTAGTATCGTTAGAGAAGGGAAAGGTAGACTTTGAAGAGAGCTCTCAAACACGCAAGTTAGCACTGTTACTATGGAATTTTCTCCAAAACTTAGCAAATAAACCTCCCATATGATCCGTGAATCTCCCTACATGTATATCTAAAGGTGATGAAGTCAGTCAGTCTGTCCGTGCCCACATTTTTTTTGCAGGATTGTTTATAGTAGCCATCATATGGAATCAGCTTAAGTCTTCACTAGTCATTGATAAGTAAAGAAAACATACTGCATATACACAAAGCTATTTGGCTGTTTAGAACTGAAGACAACCCTGGTGTTTACAATAAGATAAATGGACATGGAGGATCTGTGAAAGCCAAGCACCAAATGATGTTCATCATCATTTCACTAATTGGTGTAAGGTGAAAAAACTGAACTCATTGCAGTATCTCAGCAAGAAATAGTACCGTCATAGGCTCTATAGCACAGACTCTAGTTAATAACAATGTAGTCTGGAAAACTGCTGAGTAGATTCTGAGAGTTCTCACCATTTAAAGGGTGAGTGTGTGAGATGATAATAATACATAATTTAATTTAGTTGTTTCATAATGCATGTGTATTTTAAAGCACATACAATGAATGTATCATTTCTATTGGTCAGTAAAAATTAGTAATTAATTTAGATTTTTCAATGAAAGAAAGTCAACTTTGGAATCAGATAAGCATGTTACTGATCCTCCCCCCAACCCCTCCAGAAAAGGTAACCTTTGTATAAAAAGAAAGATGAAATTTTGTTTGTAAAAGAGATAATAAATGATGACTGTAAGGATAAGAGATTATGCAGCTGAAGATGCTGGAATGTGGCAGCTGTATATATAAAATATGCAGATGGTATATTTCAAGTAAGACTGGATTGTGATAGGTTATGCTTCACATTAATTCTAGTAGTGCACAAAATAACTTAAATAACTTTTGCAGTAGTATATATTCCTTGTTTTTAATGAATTATAAGGTTGTATGCCACTCAATTCTATCACTAAGTCTGTATCTTGCAGAATATAGAATAATATATAATTATAATAACAAATAATAAAATATTTATTAAGTATATGAAATTAATATATTTTATTTGAACTTTAAAGATGGCATGTATCTTAGCTTTAAATTTATTTTAAAGACCTTTTTATCTTATTTTATTTAATATGGATATCTTTGTGTATTAATCTAAACTGACAGTATATTTTATTAGAAAATTCAATATATAAGAATCTTTACTATTGTACCAAGTAACATAGATTCACTGATATTTTTTACTAGTTCTTTGAGGGTTCGTAGCTTCTCGTACAACCTGCTTTGATCATATTCACCCAAGGCATCCAGCTCTGTATCACCTCTGAAAAATATGCTTGAAGACCAATTTTGTGCTCCTAAATGTTTTTGGACATGTGGCCTTCCATTGAAATGTGGTCAACTTATTCCTCCCTTTCCCAGCATCTAACAATTGCTATCCCTCTATAGTTAAGAATGGGCTTATTTAGAGTCTAATGGTCTAACTTTGCTAAAGCATCCAAAATAAACACTGGACATGCTTAAAATAATTTGATTGAATGGTCTGAGATTGCCTGTCTAAAATTCCATTTAAAATAAAGAACAAGAAAGCAACTTACAGTTGTTACCTATAAATGCCTTTCCTCTACTCTTTCAGGATTTTGCCTACCATTTCGTAATCTTTGTCTTCTACTTTGGAGCCTTTTTATTGGAAGCAGCGGCCACCTCCCTGCATGACCTGCAATGCAACACAACCATGACTGTGAAGCCACTACTGAACGATAACCAGTACAACATCAATGTGGCCGCCACAGTAAGTGCTCCATGGGGAAAGCATCGTCCTTCCATGGTCCAGCATCCGGGAGACTCCTCAGGCTGCAGTGGTCCATTAACAATAGCCTTTAGAAACAAATGTATAATAGCTACTTATTTATCTATTTAGTTGTCCTGTGTGCAAAGTCCTCTCATCACCCTCATTGTGTGCAACTCAACTGCAGCCCAAAGCTGTTGACATTACCTGAGAAGGCAAGGAGTCTATAGCATTTGATTTTGTTAGAAGTATCCACTGTTCTGTTCTCTCTAAATTTTCAAACCTGGTGAGGAGACTTTGCTCTTTGCAAACTTGTGCCCATTTTTAATTGGGATTATTGACTGCATAGTCACCATGGGCCTGCTAAGTAGAAGGGTGTTTTCTAAGGGTGAGGCTGACGTGAATAAGTTACAGTTCTTATTGTTGGGGTCAGTGCTGGTGAGCAGGAAGGCAAATTCACCAGTCATTTTTAACAGACAAAATATAGAAGAAAGCCTTCTGTGGGGACTTTAAAACACAAATCCTCTTTCATTCATACATTGTAGTGAACCTGTTATTTTGTGTTAAATAATGCAAAAAAAATGCTGGGTTTGGTTTCCATGGATAATTTTTTTGGGGGGGTGGGGGTTGGGGTTAGTTTGAGACAGGCTTTCTCTGTTTAACAGCCTGGCTCTCCTGAAACTCACTTGGTAGACCAGATTGGTCTTAAATTTCATGGATAATTTTTTAAAACTGTCACAAATTGAAACTACTTTCCTAAATGAAGTATCTTGATTGATGTCTAGTGGTTCCTATAGTGCTTTAGTGAGCCTAATGTCTTTTCCTCTTAAGCCTTTACCCCCTAAAGGGTCCAACTTTTAGGAATTTCTGGATTGTTCTTTTCTAGATGTGCCTCTTCTGGAAACATGTCTCTTTGTCCCTCTCCCAGAGTGAAGCCACCTCCATGTGTAGACCAATGCTTCAAGTCTTTCATGATATTCCATTTTTTTTCACCCACTCCAGTCCAGTCAGAATTCTAGGTCTTGAGTTTTCAGCAGCTAAAATTGATCAGCCATTCACGTGTCACATTGGGTTAAATCTTTTGTTTTCTTTTTTCACTCTGTAGTTGAGGCCTATTCCTTCTCATTATTGACAGATTCCCAGTGCAATTGTTCTCATTCAGAGGACATTGTCTGTATTAAACGTGTATTACAAAAACAAGTGAAATGGGAAGGGTTAATTAAACTGTGACAAATATCTGTGGATGGAACTGTGCTCCCTTCTCAGCCGGGAGTTTCCTAGTTAGGAATCTCTACCCTTGCCAGGCACCAGGCGGTGATGACACATGCCTCTAATCCCAGCACTTGGGAGGCAAAGGCAGGTGGATCTCTGAGTTTGAAGTCAGTCTGATCTCCAGGACAGCCAGGATCACACAGAAAAACCTTGTCTTAAAAAAACAAGCAAACAAACAAAGGAATCTCTGCCATAGATAGTCATATTTTATCATTTTGAATTGGCCTGGAATCTTCAATTTTTTTTGTCTCACAAGCCTCAGAATGTCATGTGAAGACAATGTGGACTATTTAGTTATCTGAACAAAGTGCAGTGATGTCTGCACAATTGGTGTTAATGACGACCACCATGACACCAAGGAAACAGCTCCAGGCAGAGCTTGGGCTGGACCAACTGTCTCCCACATGATACGGAGCTGAACTCAGAACACATCCCTGTGGGTTTTGTCTACTGAGTTCTAAAACTGACAGAAATGATTTGATGTGTCCTCAGGGTCTGATATCTGATAGTTACTGTCTTCTTAGCTATGAAACTACTAGATGATGAGATAACTCAGACTGAATTTTTTAATACACTGCATGGGGTTTCATAAATACTTAACAAGTGAGCCTGACATGTGAGCAAATGGTGAAAGTAAGACTGCCTATAGATTTGAAAGTTAAGAGCTATAGTGTATAAAGGGAGGGCCAGTGCTGTGAGGCAACGAAACAGAGTCATCGAAACACAGATCAGGTCAGTTGGCGAGTGTTGGTTCAGTAGTTTTTCAGGATGTGACTTCTAAAAGTCCATGTTGTGACCCTGATGACAGTGTTTCTTTTCTTTTTGTAGGTTTTTGCCTTTATGACAACGGCTTGTTATGGTTGCAGTTTGGGTCTGGCTTTGCGAAGATGGCGACCGTAACACTCCTTGGAAACCGACAGTTGTGTGCTAGTT
The DNA here is from genome assembly GCF_004785775.1 of Grammomys surdaster. Taxonomy (NCBI): domain Eukaryota; kingdom Metazoa; phylum Chordata; class Mammalia; order Rodentia; family Muridae; genus Grammomys; species Grammomys surdaster. Next base: position 29,829,914 of record NW_021604565.1, read on the forward strand.
TCATCTGTCTGCTTTATATGTCTGATCGCTTGGGTACCATTTGTCTCAATATAACATTCCAAACCTCGTTTGCTTAGTACAAAGAGAACCTCAGTGAAAGCTGTGGTTTGTTACACGGGTGGGATTTTCATTTTATTCTCATGTTAGAGAAGTATCCTTTCATTTTTCATCTCTCTTTTCTTTTTTAAATATATTTCCCTTATATATTCTTAAAATACACAGACACTGTTTGCAAAATAATAATATTCCCTTTTTTTTTAAATTTTGGTTAGGTCACCCGAACCTTAATAATAGTAAATAACTAAAACAATACATCTCAAGTAGGCTTCTTATTTAATTCTATCTTTAATATAAAATAGGAAATGATACAAATTTTATTTTTTACAGAAAGGCCAGGTAGCACATATGTAGGCTTTAAGAGGCCTTATAGCTTCTGTGGCAATTGTTCCATCTTATGATAACATAAAAGCAGCTACAGATGACGTGTAAATAAACGTCTGTGTCCTAATAAAGTTTTATTTACAAAAAGGGAGCAAGACTGGATGTGGTCTACAGACCACACTTTTATCAACTACTGCCATAAAAACCTTAGGTGTTCTGCATTCTATTGAACTAATTATGAAAGTTTATCAACCCCACTAGACAAGCCACATAACATATTTTTGTTTCATTATACAACAGTCACATTGTCTTGGTTTAATAGTTAAATATTACCCTTGGAAGGGCATATAGTTTCCCAAGCTAACCCCAGAAGAGCCTTGGATGTAGAGCAAAATAAAGTAGGGGATAAACTCCAAACTAATGATCTCCTAACAGCTCGGCAAGACACTCACACAAGAGTGCTTAAGACATGATTTTCAGAGGCAATTAATCACTACTGGATCTAGTATCTTGCTACTGATGTCTTACCTTGGTTTATTTATGCCATAGACTGTGATTGTTTGCCCTGTGCATGAATATATAAATATTTATGTATGTAAAGCTCTTCCAAATAGCTCTCTGAAGAGTTGGATTTTTAACTTCTGATTGTTTTTGCATTGCTTTCTGACCTAAATTTGAGTAATGGATTAACTATAACATAAAGCTATAGATTCTTACATGCTTTGATAATTGCCCAGATATCTATGTTGTCTTTTCATATGGTGTCAGACAGGCAAAGGAAGTCTAACACAAGAGCTAACACAAAAACTAGACCTGGCTGAACAGACCAGAAAACAACCCTAGTCCACCAGTATGTGTCATGGGCTTGGCCATGTACCACGAGTGGCCACAGTCCCCACCACCTTCTCATACAGGTGATTTCCTGATTGTTTTAACAGAGCTGCTTCCAGAAATGGAGGCTTGTGAATTGCTTTCTAGGTGGCCCATCACCTAAGAGTGCCATGCATGATTGGAGTATTAGACTCCCTGGAACATAGTGAAAAACATGAATGAATAGCATGACCAATACCCAGTGATCAAGTGCTGTTTATCTAATATTCCCCCAGCTGGGAGCTCAGTTTGTAGTCTAGCTGACGAAGAGATGTACTTCTATATGTAGCTTGAAGAAATCAGTCTTAAGGCCTTACACTCATGTCTTATCCCTGCTAAAATGCCAGACTTCCTTCATATTTTTCCAGCTCCAAATCACACACCTAAAACCTGTATTATGAATTATATACTATGAAGTCACAAATGTGCCATAAAGAAACATTGTACATTGTACTTGGAATCGCTAAAATGTAAGACACTAGAATTTAGTTGAGGTATTATTTTCCCCCAAGGTGTAACAGGCCATGCTCTGTGTGGTATTAATGCAAATAAATTCATTCAGATGCACTGGTGGTACTTTTGTAAATGGATTGCTTCTAGATTAGCAAGGACCAAACCCAAAGCTGACTAACTGTGAAGACTTAGGTCTGTAGATTAATTGCATTCTAGATTTGTGAGTGACAAAGCACTTGAACAAACAAGATGGCGTTTAAGAATCTCTTTATGTATCCTAGCTGTAAAAGCAAAAAAAAAAAAAAGTGTTGGTTGGTCTTAAAATCTGATAAATTTATTTTATAAGTGTTACGACTCTAATAAAGTATTCATTTGATAACCTTTTGGGTCACTCTTTTTCTAATGCCATTCCCTTTGACTTTCAGTTATCTATTTAGGAGGAACCAGATTAAAGATCCAGACCCATAAATGGGCTCTGTTTCTGACAGTTCTGTGTGAAAGGAATCTCTCAGAAAATGCCAGTAAATCATTTTCTGGGGTGACCATGAGAAGGTAAATCTGGAGAAGTACCATGAGAGGGAAATTGAGGTGAGACGTGTACTCTACTTTATTTTAAAAGCATCTGGCTCATGTGTCCTGTATGCCAGGTGATGTTTAAAGCATTTTAAAAATTATTGTCTCACCTACAACTCATTAGAACTATTGGAAGGCCTAGATATCATTACCTTATTTTAATTATTAGAGGACAAAAAAACACTTTGGAGGACAGGCAGAGTCCTCCACTTACCATGAGAAAGCTACTTGCATCTGTCTCTTGATATCTCTGTAACCCTCCATTCTCCCAGATTTTTACTTCCTTTATCCCATAAAAAGTATTTAGAAGAATGTTTAACCACATAATCATATCTTGTCTTAGACTATTTTTTGTCTTCAACAAGACTCCTGATTTTCAATAAATTAATACAGGCCAACCTGGGGGCGGGGCAGTTGGTAGAGTCTCACCTCCAATATATAGCTCTGGTTTTGATACCCAGAATCTCAGAATATGTAACATGTGCCTGTAACCCCACCACCCAAGAAGTGGAGGCAGAAGTATCAGAAGCTTAAGGTCATCACTGGCTACATATTGAGTTCAAGGCTAGCCTGGAATATGTAAAACCTTGTCTCAAAAAATAAAAAAGGATTTCAGGCCAAACTTGCATGGAGAGAATAGTATTGGGCAGCTACAGTCTGGACAGACCCAGACGTTCTTGGCTGCCTTGTTCTTTAGCCTCTTCATCTTGGTATGGAAGGGGATAGGTTAAAGGGGCCAGAAGACACTACAGTGAACCTCATTATCTAGTGCTGAGTCAGCTATTTTCCAATAGTTGGCCTGATTGCATAGCAATTCCTAAAACTGAACTCGACAGACCTTTCTAATGTGTGATAACCAACATCAAAGTCATGGAAGTGAACTGACATTGCATGCTTGTTTGACAGATGCTGTGGATAAGAAAATGAGGTGAGATGTGTAATCTGGGGACTGGTGGTCATAGCTCCTAACTGTTATCATGAATACTGTGCTTTGGTTTTCCAAGTGATGATAGCTATCCCATTTTTTTCTCTTTGCAAACGGGAGTCCATCTTCTTTCCTAATGCAATATATTTTACTTTTGTTGTGTATCTTTACCTTAAAAGTTATCTGTGAAAAATTTGAAAATTTCTCACATAGCATAGGCATAGTTTTCTGGTTACATTTCATATGAGAGATATTTAAAAAGAGGAAAAAATACTTCTTTCAACAGAAGTATGACAAAGGCAAGTTACTTGTTTGCACGTCCCGTATCACCCACTAATCATCCTGTAAGTCTCTGAGCAGGTCCCTAGAGAAGAGGAACCAGTGTGATGTTGGTTTTGGAGGTACTAACTATGAGAAATGAATATAATAGGAAAGTTTCCTGCCCCCCCCCACACACACACTGATGTCTCTTGTGATGGCAGAAAGAGTGAACTCAGGTAGGAAGAGCCTCTGCCTGAGTTCTCCTGAGAAAGTCTTCTTGAGCTAATTATAACTCCAGCATCAAGGTAGCCCACAGAAAAGTCCCAGATTCTTAAACATGACAAGCCCTGTTCCATCATCATGACCTATCATTGGCGATGGATTGCTTAAAAAGTGTGCAACCTCAGCTGATTGGCTCAAACCGTAACAAAGATTCCATAGGCACCTGTAGCTAGAAACTGTCAGACTGATTGTGGCTTCTGTGTATGAGTCTCGGTTGGAAGTCTGAAGAGCATGCATCCTAACTTCTGCTTTTTGTCCCTTCTACCCAATAAATCCACCTCTCCATACCTCTCCATACCAAGCCATTCCTCTGTGAGACTCTCCTCAGGAGGAAGAAACTTTAAAAGACATTAGTGGATAAATAGAGCCACATCACTGGGGAACCACAAGTACTTTTCACCATCACTCTCCCTGCCAGTAATCAATTCTGAATTTTCTGTCCCTCACCTTTCCCTAAATGCCTTTGTGCAGCTTCTAGTGTGTGCTTGAAATCTTTCTTCATGAAGAGTCTTAATCTCTGACAATTTTTACACATGCAGCCATTGAACATCCATATGTGCACACACACACACACACATGCACATACTCACAAACACACGTATAAGCATGGAACTCTGTTCATATTCCCCTTAACATCTACAGTGACAAAACAGCTGTCCTTTTTACTGATATGTACTGACTACTCACAAATAGAGATGCCTTCATATACATTGATTCCTAGAGTCTACAATGCTTCACCGTAAGCCAAAGCTGGTGAATGAATCATTGTTTTCTTCCCTGAGAAGAAAGAACCCTAAATGTCAAGGACAGGAAGCACCAAGTCTTTGGTAAGTCCCTGGTAGTATGAGTAAATGGGGTGACCTCTATTTCCACATCTTTTTCCCCCAACGTAGTATGTTCTTCATTTGGAAAGAAGTGTCTTATAGAACTCTCAGTTTCCGTGTATATCACAACCAAGAACATTATTTTGAACTTCAGCATCTGTGTTGGTGTACCATGCCTTCAGCAGACCATCACAATACTCAGGCAGTGTGATGATGACAAATTCATGGGGATGTTGCCTTGGTTGGATGCTGAGTTGAGTCTGGTGTTCCTTCAAGTGATACATGTTAGAAGGCCACTGTTTTGAAAATGTACGTATTCTCACTTTAGGACATTTTTCTTCTAAAAACTCAGGGGGAACAAAAGAGGGATAAATCCTTGTGACCTTGCAAATGCCTTAGATTCTCATGTGTAACATTGAAAAGACAACAAAAGTGACAACAACAAAAAAGAAATGGACTTTAAGATGAAACAAACAACAAAAAAGTTGTATATCAGAGGGCACTATAAGGATGTGAAATGGTAACTTACAGAATGGGCAAAATCATCTTTCTTCAAAGAATAGTACAGAGAATATATAAAGCATTTTTATACCTCACACAGACAACCAATTTAAAATTTGTCAAAGCCCTTGTAAGAAACAAATCCAAAGCAGAGCCGAGAATGGCCAGTCAGCTAGCCCATGACTAGATGTCAACACATATAGCCATCAGGAAATGCAAATCAAGTCTAAGCAGAAGTGAGCTATCACTTAGCAACAGTGGGATGAATGGCTACATTTTTAAAGGAAAATTACTAAATCGGAACCTTCTATATTACAGGTGTGCATACAAAATGTTCTTTACTATAGAGCAAGGGTTTGGAAATTCTTCAAAATACTTGGAGGGCAAACAGAATTATGTGTCCATGAACCAGTGAGTTCCCATCATTCAAATGCCGCATCCCAGGTCTCTGGCCTCCACCAAGGCCATGGATTAAGTTACATATTTGTCTTGCCAGCACATGCCATTTGAGATATCAATAAACTTTTTGGAACTTGGATGTGCTTCTTATTTGTGTTGTTTTTTTTTTACTCCAAAAGCCCAGGGCCTTATGCTGAAACAGGCTGACACATTTGGTTTTCCCTGTTGACCCTCAGTTTCTCCTTATCCTTCTCTGGGACAGCAGTTAAACTGACCACCAGCTTTCGTTTGTCAGTATCCTTCCTTCTAAACCTTCCGTGGTCTGGATCACCACACTTGTAGTTTTCCCTCACATGTTCCTTTTCTGTGTTGTGATGGTTATATCATTTCTTCTAAAGCATCATATAAATCTATTGTGTCTCCGGTAACTAACTGTAGCTTTTTTTACTTCCTTTTGTTGTTGTTGTTGTTGTTGTTGTTATTGTTGTTGTCTGAAAGGATTTGAACAGACTTACTTCTCCAATACAGAAAATGAAATCAGTTAGCTAAAATAGTGTACAGGGATATTGTGAGGGATCCCTTCAAATTAGCATGGATGGCTCTCCTCATTGGATCTTCACTCAATCGTGTTTATTTTCACTTTATGCTAATTTGATGCTGTAATAGTTGTCTAAGGCTTCCTATTGCTGTGAAGAGACATCATGACCACAGCAACTCTTGTAAAGGACAACCTTTAATTAGAGGCTAGCTTTCAATTCAGAGATTTAGTCCATTATCGTCATGGCAGGAAGCATGGTGGTTTGCAGGCAGACTCGGTGCTGGAGGAGAAGATGACAGTTCTATACCTGAATCCCCAGGCACCAGGATGAGAGAATGACACCAGCCTAACTTGATTGTTTGAAACCTCAAAGCCCTCCCCAGTGACACACTTCCTCCAACAAGGTCACACCTACTCCAACAAGCCCACACCTCCTGGTGCCATCCCCTATGAGTCCATGGGGCCACTTGCATTCAAACCACCACAATACTGAGCACTGAATTCTGAAATACCTAGATGTCTTCTTCCTGCTTCTGGCTCATTTACATTTGAATCTATTGTTCATTTCAAGTACATAGGAAATTAAAGTGTTATAGTCGTTCAACTCAGATTATTAGGGGTTGCAAATTAGTTGCTGGAGTACTGAGTACACTTGCTTTTTAAAGATTGCAACATTTGGACATTTATTTGGAACTCAGTTTTTCTGAATTTTTTTCCCAGTGGTGGAAAAATCAGAAGATTTAAGAGATCTCTCATTCATCCACTCATTTAACATACATTTATTGAACTCTTATAAGTGTTCTAGATGTAAGGAAAATGAGGTGTCTATTCTCACAGGGCTTCCACTTAAGGGCAAGGAGGCACTAAATATATGCTAAACCCAATCATCCTTCTGTAGATTGAGATTCTGTATATCTACAGGTTCAACTGATCACGAATAGAAAATATTAAAATAATTACGTCTGAACTAAAGACGTGCAAACTTTCCTTGCTATCGTTCTTTATGCCACATGGTACAGCTACTCTTCATATAGTGTTTAATTCGTAAGTAATGCTGAGGTGATTTACAGCATATGGAAAGATGTACATAGATTATATACAAATAATTTATAGTCAAGACTTAAGCATATAAAGATTTGTTTCCACAGAGTGTCCTGGGGCAAATTCCCATGGAATCTGAGAGACAGCTATCGTGTATTTTGACGTAAATGTTCATGAGTACTAAAGAAAAGAAATCAAAACAAGTAGAGTATAGCAGGGGCAGGCTCAGGGAACTTACAATTTTCTCTAACCTCTGACAGGAAGGAAAGACTAATACAAAATAAACAAGATGAATCCTCTGCAGCTGAAAGAGAGGGTGATAACCTGGTCCTGTTAAGAAGCCATCTGGTGTGACCAATCTCCAGCAAGAGAAGAATCTTGTATCTAAAGAATCAGGAATGGAAGGACTGGGTGACGTAAAGTTAAAAACCAGGTCTGGGTGAAGCTCATAGAAAGAAATTCTCATCATTTGCAAGAGCTCTTTCTGTGTTGGCAGGAAAGCCATTGAGGAATGCTGTGGTCTGCCTTCTGGCTTAATGTATACTGGGCAGGGGATAGATATATTAGGTGGCTCAGAAGTAGAGTGACTGCCTAGCATTCATAAGGTCTGAGGTTCAATCCCCTCTATGTTTGTGCTTGTGCATATCTCTCTCTCTCTCTTTCTCTCTCTCTCTCTCTCTTTTTCTGTGTATGTGTGTGTGTGCATGTGTGTGCGTGTGTGTCTGTGTGTGTGTGTGTGTGTGTGTGTGTGTGTGTGTGTAAGAGAGAGAGAGACAGACAGACAGACAGACACAGACAGACACAGACACAGTCATCTGGGAGCTGGATATGATGTGTTCTTTACTCCACTGTGGCAGCAATGGAAGTGAGGCAAAGGTAAAGGTAATGCCAGCAAAACATATCAATGGATCAATAGATTGGTTGCAGGGTGTGAGCAAAAGAGGAGAAACAAGATTAAGATCAAGAGTGGAAAAAGGACTTAACTGCTTTGTGGGAGGAGGTGGTTTGGACAGGAAACAGGATTAGGTTCTGAGTGCTGTAGCAGTTTTCTAGGAGTACAGTAACAGACTGATTGTTAAAACAACCCAAACACTATTCTGTACGGCGGAAGTTGGAAATCAAGGTTCAGACGAGCGAGATTTCCTCTGAGACTCACTGCATCCTTTGCATCTACGTAGCTTCTAATGGCGGCCAGCAGTCCTTGCCATTCCTGGTGGCAGCTTAGACTCTAGTCTTTCTGTAAATTATAATTTAGGAGTGAACATTTTTTAAAAAAGTTCTGTTTTGTTGATTGTCTTGACAATCTTCGGAGCTTTGGACATTCTTTAAGGTAGTGCCCAAAGGGTAGCTTTGCCAGGAAGGTTCAGTATCAAGTCTGAACTAGAAGTTCTGAGCAATTGAAGAACTCTTTTTAATCATTCAGAACAACTAAGGACAGCCAATGTAGGTTAGGCACTGTCCAAGAGAGAGGAGTAAGATGGTGAAGAAGACTCCATGAAGCAGCTTTCCTTGAAGAGACAGACACAGAAATAAACATTCTGTATCACAGAACTAGTTAATCTTAGAGAAAAGGCCTTGAAGCTAACTAATCTGGTTTGAAGGGGGAAGTGGATCTGAAGGCTTCTTGGTAAAGCAATAGACAGAAGCTCTGAAAAGTCAATCAAAAACAGCAGAGCCGTTGTGACAGAGCAGTATCCACTTGTAAAGCCTCAAAAGAAGAAATTGTGTTTAGGGAGGAAGCAGCTTCTGCTCCGCTGGCCCATGGAGGCTAAGAGAGTGGTGGCTGCAGGACTCATGTCATGTGTGTCAGCAGAGGTTAAGCATCCAGGTCAGGCTGAGGAACTATGCATTGTCCTAGAGGGTTTCAGTTTGATCCCATAAACCCTTGAGTGACACCCACAGAGTGTACAGAGAGCTGACATTCTAATACAACAACTCTATGGCTGACAGTGGTCTCTTTCCTGAAATGATAGGTCTGAAGTTCCTCTTACTTTTCAATTTTTGAATGTGTCACGTGCAACATAATCAAGTGCACAGTCTTCTATAGTCAGAACCACTGGATTGACACAAGAGGAAGGAAAGCAAATGTAGGACGGCTTCTGGGGTGAGGGAGGCTGCTGGGGTATTAATTATTGCCGGACTACTTTGAATTCATGGAGTTTTTTTCCCTTCAGTTTGAATAATGTAGCTTTCTTTCCATATCCATCATAGCAATTTTTATTATGCCTTCCTCAACATCTCCCATTAACCTATAAAATTCAAATCAGTTCTGACATTTTGAGCTGTCTTTTAGAGACTGGATCTGAAGGCACTTAAATACAGAATCGACTTCAGAGAGTAGAACAGGGCTTTCCAGATACAGAGAAGATAGAGGAAGGATTGGGAGAAGTTAGGCAGTGTGTGCAAAATAACAGCTGGACGGGATTAAGGTCCTGATGTTCACATGCACAGTGGGAGACTGAAATTAACAATAACAAACAACATATTTCAAAACAAGTAAAGATAGGCTGTCTTATACATGGGCTAATTCCCCTGATGAAATATCAGGCTTTTTGTATATATGTTGAAATATCATACTATACCCAAGAAATGGGTACAGTCATATGAAAGAAACATTAAAAATCGAACCTTCTTTGCAAAACAAATCTGCATTCCTGTGTTTCGTGAATCTTGGAAAGAATTGGATAGATCTGAGTATTTTTTAAAATGATTAAAATTCTACAGTCTGCTATACATGGAAATTACCAAAGAGATTCTATGTTTCCTTCACTGAACAGAGCTTTGAACAAGTGAGTGATCCTCTTTTTTTTGGCTACAGGATAAAAATAGCAAATAGGATTTATTGAGTATACATTACATGCTAGTCACTAATTTAAGAATTCTGCATACATCCAATTTAATCTTCACAATTAGAAGGATATTTTCTCATGGTCACCATTTTTGACCAATGTCAAATGAGTCTCATGTAAGCTAGGAGACTCATATGAAGTGATTCTGAGAGAGTTTCTTGATTAGTGGTTGGTGGAAAAGAGCCCAGCCCACTGTGGCTGGCGCCAGCCCTAGGCAAGAAGTTCTGAGTTACCCAAGAAAGCAGACTGAGCAAGCCAGATGGAGCAAAGCCAGGAAGCAGCATCCCTCCATGGTTTCTACTTCAGTCCCTGCCTCCAGGTTCCTGCCTTGAGTTCCTTCCCTGGCTGCTTTTAATGATAGACTGTGATGTGGAAATATTAGACTAATTAAACCCTTTTCTCCCCAGGTTGCTTTTGGTCATACATATTTTATCCCAGCAATAGAAACCCTAACTAAGACAGTAATCCAGCCAGAATATAGCTATGTCAATGTCATGAAGTGTTGCACCACACCCAGTAAGCCATGGTATCCATAGCCTTGAAAAGTAACTGTTCTGAACCAGCCACAAGCAGCTGAGCAGACAAATTTTCTAGTCTTCGTCACCAACCATGAATCTAATGAAGAAATGACAGAGTGTTTTACAATAAAAAAGAGGACCTCTCCCTCGATCTCTGTCTACCTCTGTTCTTATACCCCAGTTTGGTGAGCTTTTCATCCTTCTGCAAAGTACTTTAATGGTCACTAAGCTCCCAAGTGAATACTTGAATCCTATAAATTTTACACTGCATTCTAAGACCCATTGGATTCTGTTTTACAATTTATTAGCCTGCCCAACCCTACCTAGACTTTAGATGAGTTTTGGTAACTCACAGTAGCTATCTGTGGTCAGTTGGTCAAGCCTACTGATGAAATGTCCCCAAATAAGACTTCAGGACAACATGAGAACACTTTTACATGGAATCCATTAGGCAAGACTTATATTTGCATTGCAAAGCCACAAGTGACAGTTCTTCTTAGGTCTCACTGCTTTTCTCTTTTGATCACTTAATAACTTCTGTTTCTATTCGGATTAAAGAACAAGCAAACAGCAAAACAGAGGCTTACTGTCCCTTAAGCTATGCTTCCAGCCAGCCAGAAGAGGGTGCTCAGGATATATTTTAGAAATGTCGTAGGCAGCTGCTCAAGGGTGGGAAACTTCAGCAATATTTTCCATTCTGAATCTCTTTCCTCTGAGTAATATGAAAATCCAAACTTTAAGGTAGTATGTAACACGCTACACTGGTTGAGAGCCAAGAACCTCAGCCCCTCTTTAGGCACCGGCCAGAGCTCAATGCTGAAAAGCACTGGAGGGCTGGAATATGTTTAGAATACCTGTTTTCACAGGGCAGTAAGAGAGTGATGAGGGAGAAGTCAGAGGTTTGGAGACTGAACATAACAGTGTTTTGTACATTCTTGGACACTCCGCATGTCACCATGAGGAGCTGGCTTCCCAGTATCTTCTGGTATCATTCACTATGACCCCAGATACAATTTGGACAGTGTACACAGGGCACCCTTAGCAAATATGTCTGTCTTCTCCTTCTATTCTTCCCTCCTGTGCTAAAACCCTTCATAGTGATCAAGTTACTAACAATGCACTCTGAGAGTCAACGTGCATTCCACAGCAGGAGTAAATGCAGAGGAAAAAAATGTTGTGCTCCATGGGGAAGCTTCTTTTGTCATTGACTTTGAGACCAGAATCAGTTATTCTCCTGTCTGTTGGCTCCAGAAAAGGAACACTGAATTGAGTTTCGGCAAAAACAACTTCCACTCTGGCTCGGTGATATGATTTGGGACAAATCTCCTAATTTTTAGTTCCGTTTTTCTCTGCAGTCTAGATAAGGGGTCTGTCCGGGTCATAAGCATCACAGCAGGTGTGTTTGACTCATTGTTTGAGCAAAGCAGCCTGGCTCTAACCAGTGACTCCCTCCAGACGTATCTATCTTGGCCGTGCTTTGTTCTGCTCAGGCTAACACTGCCAGACCATTCGAGTTTCTAAGGTGTAAAAGCAAAACTTCTTCAGGTTCTAAACCTAAAATCTAAAACGGCTGTACACATCACATTCCCTCCATCATATAAATTCCCTTTCTTCTTGTGGAGCTCCGTCCTCCATGTACGGAATGGATGTCACCACATCTTGTTTTGTTTTTCTTTTGCTTTCTTTTCTGTTTGCTATGTGCACACATACGCTTCCTTGCAGCATACATGTGTGTTCATGAGGCCAGGTGTTAATACCAGATCTTCCGTCTTGCAAAACCTTGTTTTTTGAGACCAAGTCTCACTAAACTTACAGCTCGTTGCTTGACAAGACTAGCTGTCTAGCAAGCCCCTGGACTTTTATCTCCCCTCTTGAGAAAGCTCTGGAATTACATGCATGTCCCACATACCTTGGCTTTTTATGTGGAGGCTGTCCCTAGCCCTGTGCCCACATATCCCTCCCCCAACTTGCATGCCAGAGTAATTGTGATCATGTAGGCTAGGACCCACTAACATTCCCTTGTGTAAGGAGAAATGGACTCACAGAGCAGTTTACTAGTCATGTAAGGCTCAGGCCTTCCCCACAGATATGTAAGCAGTTAACAATTGCCTTAAGCAGAAAACTCTTCCTGCTAGCATTACTATCATGTTAGTCACCTCTCCACCATAACTGTTTAAGTATTCCCATAAAGCTCACTTCATCAAAAAGCTACACTTGAGTAGAGGCGTTTCTTTGATCTGTTAATGCCTTCCCTATTGTCATGGTTTTGTATATGCTTGGCCCAGAGAGTGGCACTATTAGGAGATGTGACCTTGTTGGAGTGGGTGTGTCACTATGGGTGTAGGCTTAAAACCCTCATCCTAGCTTCCGGAAAGCCAGTATTCTGCTAGCAGCCTTCAGATGCAGATGTAGAACTCTCAGCTCCTCCTGTACCATGCCTGCCTGGATGCTGCCCTGATCCCACTTGTGATGGTGGACTGAACCTCTGAATCTGTAAGCCAGAATGTATGTTGTCCTTTATAAGACTTACCTTGATCATGGTGTCTGTTCACAGCAGTAAAACGCTAATTAAAACACCTATGTAAAGTAGGTTTCTTAAACACACTTGCACACAAAACAAGTAAAATCTCACTTCGGTACCACAGATATACTAAAAGTGTGTCCTCAATAATATTGGATATTTCATTGCATATATGTAATGTGTGTGTGTGTGTGTGTGTGTGTGTGTGTGTGTGTGTGTGTGTGACTCCTCAATAGAAGTAAGACAGCACTTCCACACGACCACCCTCTCCATTCAGAATGCTAATTCCCCAATAACAACTAGGGGAAAGGAAACTTTTAAAAAGTTAACTTCAGCAACAGTTAACACTGAGCTGTATCTAAGATAGAAATATTATTTGGTTCTTAAACAATACTTGGGGTCAGTAAGAAGGTCAGACAGGACAGGCCTGACAAACTGAGTTCAATCTCCAGGACCCAACTCCTCCAAGTTGTTCTTTGAACTATACGAGAGCACTGTGGCATACACACACATATACACACTTGCACACAAAACAAGTAAAATCTCATTTCAGTACCACAGATATATACTAAAAGTGTGTCCTCAGTAATATTGGATATTTCATTGCATATGTGTAGTGTGTGTGTGTGTGTGTGTGTGTGAAATTTTCAACTTAAAACATAAACTTTATTGCAATCACATATTATTTTCAATCAATAATGGAGGCATATATTATTTACAATGTACTGAGATACTAGCTAAATCTCAAAGCCAGTTTCTAGACTTCCTCTTTCAATTGTTTTATATAACATAACATCATTTTTATAGCACCATTACAAGCAATTAAGTCTGAGTGCATTTATAAAGGTCAGGCAAGCATGTGTGACCCTTGTCCTCAGTAAATGTGCAGAATGTGGTGTTATACATTTGGCCACTCAATCTGACTCCTTGCAACGAACATCTGCAAGTTAAAGCTTTTTAGACAAAAGGGTACACTGTGTGACACACCTCAGCTTCCATGGTGAAATGGATTGTTTGTTTTGTTTTTAATTTTTGTTTTCTTTTCAGCAGGAGGGGTCCCCTCTGCAAGGGCAGAGGGAGGATTTGAAGGGACAGAGAGAGGACTGGAATTGGCATGTGCGATGTGAAATTCACAAAGAATCAATAAAAAACAATTTAAGAAAAAGAAATACAATGGATTTAAACTAACCCTGATGACTCCACCAGGCAGTAACCAAAGGCTTTGGTGATTCCTTTGCTAAAAAGAGAGAATGCAGTAGTCCTGTGAGAACCTGGCATTGACTAAGACAGGTTTTCTTATCTTTTGGCTAATAGCACCTCAGAGCAGCTGCTTTGTGTTCCATAGTCGCAGTAAAACTTAACAAAAGTAAAGACAGTAAGGGTCTGTCACCATTTGGAGGATGAGAACTGGAGGTACACATTGCAGAAAACTGAGCTCTGGCCATTTTGTCTTCGAGCTTGCCACTGCTTAGCATTTGTGGTGTGCCTGTTATTAAACTCACTCTTCTCAACAAGTCCTAGACATTGAATGATGACACTGGCATATTGTGTGGATGCTGACAATAGGAGATGTTAATGGAAGTGTCAGAAACATAATTTGTATTTTTAACAGTGCAACATAATAATACCAAGGGCAGACTGGGTGTTGTGCTATGTGACTAGGGCTTTTCAAACATTGCTTCATTCAATCATTAAATAACCCTAAGAAATAGTGGTTGTCCATATTACATGAGGACAGAGAAGAAAGAAAAAGCTCCAATAGAGTTTAATGCATCATCCAAAGGCTTTCCCAGGAAGATAATGAGAAAATAGCGTTAGTAATGGAATTAGGAAACATTGTGTAGCAGCCACTGAGTGATAAGCTTTAGCTTTTCTTCTTTATTCTGTGAGTTTATGAGACACATGGTGACCCAAAGGATGATCTTAGTAGGAATACTTCAGGGGCAATGTATGAGAGAGAGAGAGAGAGAGAGAGAGAGAGAGAGAGAGAGAGAGAGGGAGAGAGGAGAGAGAGAGAGAGAGAGAGAGAGAGAGAGAGAGAGAGAGAGAGACCTGCAAGCTGTGCAACCATCCAGACTAAAGTGGGTGATAATTAAGGAATGAGAGTAGGCAGGGACTTGAAGAATTCTTGTGATGCTTGACTATATGCTAGCCAGGGAGGGTTTAAGGTTGAAAAAACTTAGACAATAATTTGAATGGAATGGAGACTGCATAGCAGGTACCAAAATCATAGGTAACAGAAACAACACCCACTGGGGTAACCAGAGCTCACAAAAATCTATAGAGTTGAAGTATCCAGGCATGAACTAGCAATAATGAGATGGAAAGCATCATCCCTGTACTGATTGGATGAATGGACACTATACGTGCGCTCAAATATCACACCATATTCAACAAATGAGCACAATTATTACATGTTGATATTTGACTTAAAATCTGCTATTGGAAATATAGAGACATCTGCTCCCCTGTTTTGGTCACAGCACACTGTACACATGCATCTCATCTTCACATTCTACCCAATACATGCAAGTAACTAACTCATCTTCAAAAAAGCATCATCTGAAGGCCCAAAGAACTAAGGATTGACAATGAGGAGAGAAACTAAATCACACTGATTATCTCGAATATTTTTTTAATTCAACATGTGAAGGAGATAAAACTCTACTTTTTGTTCTTGATGTGGATCCCTGTACATAGAAAAACAAACTGAAAGTCTTCACTTCTAAAATTCAGATTGGCAAATATCACAGATATTTTCACAATGCTAGGCACCCACTAGGCCTCTCCTGCTGGGGGCCATGTCATAAGATGAGGCTACATGACCTCTGAGATTAGAAATTGTCGATAAAAATAACCTCACCTATCCTGACCAATAACTACCTGTTTGAATTTTGGAAATGAAAACATCATTTCCTAGAATTAATTGTCCAATAAAAACACATTGAATGTTCTTAATATGTGCGTGGTCTGTGTCCATGCATATCAGCACATGCATAGGTTTATTTGTTCCATCTTTCAACCCATGGTTCATGAAGGAAATGACAGGTCTCAGAAATGAAGATATGAATTTCCTGACCTTTACTCATACACCTTGAATCTAGTAAAAGAAAATGAACATTATAAGCCATGATATAATAGGATCATAAATACAGTTTTGTGGGTATGTGGAGGAGGTCCTGCACATTGATCTAGAACTTACTGGGGGGGTGGTTTGTTTTTAATTAACTGGGCATGATCAGAAAAAAAAATCTTCCTGGAGGAACAGATGTCTAAGCTGAATTTGAATCATAAATGTACATTAATTAAGTCTTTGAGAGGATAAAGTAGCTTTAGAAATGAGATTGACAGCTGTAAAGGAACGAGGAAAGTGAGGTGTGACTTTGGAGAACTATAAATAACCTCTATGATCACACCATGCAATGGGAACCCAAGGAGAATTTACGAGCATGGTAGTTTGAATCCTAGTGTCTTATCTGTGTGAGAATGGTGGCCTTAATCCCAAGGGGCAGGACATCACACACGGAGGCAGAGTGCTGACCTGGTCACATCTTGTGAAAGACAATAGCTGCAATGGTAAAAATGAACTATAAAGAAGAGGTCATTGAGCACAGGCAAAGGAGTTAGGAGGGTGCTGAGGGACATGGGCAGATGAAGAAGTTATGAGCTAAGAAAATGATAAAGGAAATGATGGAGAGGAGTGTTGGGAGCCGCCACGAGAGCTGACAAAGTCCGCCATCGCTAGGTGGCGCTGTCGCCCGTAATTCTTCCTAGTACCAAGTAAACTGCGCATGTGCCATGGTTAGCCCGCCAAAGCTAAGCCCATCCCACGGCGTTTGGCGCGCTACGAGTAAGCAGCCAA
Organism: Grammomys surdaster; assembly: GCF_004785775.1. Classification (NCBI taxonomy): domain Eukaryota; kingdom Metazoa; phylum Chordata; class Mammalia; order Rodentia; family Muridae; genus Grammomys; species Grammomys surdaster. The sequence goes on from NW_021604565.1 coordinate 29,846,712, forward strand.
TCAGGGGGTGAATACCCCGCTCTGGGGTATATAGGCAGTGCTTTCCCACGCCTTCTTCGTCTTCTACCACCATTTTGGTTTAGGGAAATAAACGTGTTTCTACGGAAGGATTCTGGTGTGTATGTGTGTGTGCGTGTGTGTATGTTTTTTGCCGGCGAGACCATTACGCGCGCGCCCCGCACAGAGGAGAAGTGTACAGGTAAGATGAGCTAGATATAACTGATAACTGATTCAGGAATCTTTCTTGACTAAATGGATGGCTAGTTATTCCTAAGTAGCTGTGCACAACACAAACCCACGTATGCATGTGTCTGTCTGTCTGTCTGTCTTTCTATCATCTGTCTGTTTCTCTGTCCATTTCTGTATCTGTGTTTCTATGTCTTTGTCTAGGGGGTGGCACATCAGACTCTATAAGGGTAGAAGGAAGGAAAATACAATACCTTTGATTTAAACTCATTAGTCTAGCTGAAGGCCTGATCCTATTTGTGTGAATCAGAGCTGCAAGCTGGAGGTGTGACTAGGCACGTGACGGAAACACCTAGAAAGAGGCCATTGGTTTGATTTCAAGTGTCTCCAAAGGGTCCATATGATGAAGATTTAGTCCTCACCCTGAGATGTTACTGGGGGCTGATAAGATAAGTCATGGAGTGAATGTGTAGTCATTGGGAACATGCCCTTGAAGGGAGTTTTGGGACCTTAGTCCCCACTTGCCTCCGAGACTGCCAAGTAGTGTCACCAAGGTATATATATCACAGACCCAAAAAGAACAGGTCAACAAAACCCAACCATTGGCCAAAAATCTCTCAAATTGTGAACCAAAAGTAATTATTTTTTTAAGTTGGTAATCTCGGGCATTTTGTTTTAGTAACAGAAAGCCGATAAACTCAGTAGGCAATCCATGAACTTACCAATGAAAGCATGCAGTGCAAGAGAAGAACAGCAGCACAGAGCAAGGAGAGGGAAAGCAGACCAATAAAAATAAAGGAAGACCATGCACAGAGAGTCAGCACTGCTTGAATAAAATCAGTAAAGAAAGAGCCGGGGAGAACACTCAGCCCACCAAATGCTGGAGAGTTATTCACAGACTGATGTGACCCAATCAGGAAAAAGCTGGGGAATGAGAAGAGAACACGGGCAGTGTGGCAGGAGCAATAGAACTGTTCATTTCTAGCACCATCAAGTCACACAGAGGAAAAAGGCAAGATACTGAATTCCACATACGTTGACATAATAGCAAAAACCAACTATGTATTCAATGACATCACACATTCTACCCCCCTTTTCTTACTTTACCTGGTGTCAATTAACTGGGGTGTGGGGGGGGTGTCTGTATGGCCCAGATTCTTACCCAACATTGCAAAATCCTAAAAACTCTACAAATATTTATTTCAAAACTCCAATATAACCTGAACTAAAGTTAATTAAAATCTTTCTCTCTCAATGCAAGAAGCAACTACATATCTTACTAGAGAAGTAATGTGTACATACATACATACATACACACACATACATACATGCACACACATATACATGCATACATACATATATACGCACACCTATGTATAAGATGCTCATATGTAGTACATATCATCTCTTTAGCATACAAACAAAATTTCAGCTTAAAAAATGCATATTCTTTCACGAACTCTACATTAGAGAAAGAACATGTCAAATCAGTGTGTTTCTTTTTCACAGTGGTGTTTGTTTGTATGTACGGGAATGTTTCTGTGTGGGTGTATGCTGCTTGTGTGGAGGTGTTCAGGGAGGCCAGAGATGGCATTACAGACCCGGGAACTGGAGGCACAAGCAGTTGTGAGCTGCCTCTTGTGGGCACTGGGAATCAAACTCAGATCCTCCGGAAGAACCGTGAGTGCTCTTAAGCACAATGCCATCTCTCAGGCTCCCAAATTATTATATTTCTAACACCTCAGAAAAGACACTGTATATGTTTTTCTTACTGGATTAAGCACCACTGATGGAAGTCATATATAATATTTATTTTGAGCGTGAGAAGACCTCTGGCAGAATCTAAGTTACTGCACCAAACAACAGTCTATTTGTCCCTCTCTATGGAAACTCTCACCACTGCTCCAGCGTGTTCATTCCACAGAGGCCCAAGGAACCTGGAGGGTGCTTCTCAGCCCATGAAGATGTCCTGTCCTGAACTTGACCTCATTCCCCAGAGCATCCTGCTTGCTTCCTTCACTTTATAGCCCAGGGGCTGCTGGCTCCCTTTTCTGCCCTGCACCTGGGCCTGCTTCCGGTTTCTTTTCCATGAAATCCTAGGCCAGGAGAATCTTCCCTTTCTGCTTTGGCAAGCTGGGGATCATTATCATTTCAGAGCCAGCGGCGAAAAACTTGGAGGGAACACTGAGTTCAAGCCCTTCCTTTTAGAAATGAGGATACTGAGGCGCAGGGAAGTGAAAGGACTTGGCAGTGTGGACTAGGTAATTTATGACAAAATGGAGACTTTGATCCAAATTGTGGTTCCACTTTCTCCATCGAGATTCAAATGTCAGATGAATGTGTGCAGTATGGCCATTTATATAACTTTACTTATCTATGACTATTTAAGCTTGCTTGGTTTCATTAAACGTTGTTGAATAGCTTTTACTCAGTATTTACTGTCTCGTGTTGTAGAAACAATGCCTTGAGTTACCTAACTAATGTTCCTTCTCCATCTCCATCATGCTGAGTGAAGCAATGCTCAGTCAATCCACCAGTTCCCTGTGTAGAACACAGCTGAGGACAGGCCAGTCAGAGAACTATAAGTTTTCAGCATAGTGCTTGATTTTGGAGTGTTCTCTGGCCCAGTCTGAGACCTCGGGATTCTCAAATACAGAGATACTAGCAAGGGCATGTCCTTAGCGTCCCCCGGTGGAACATGGCAGCATCAGTCAAGTTACTTGAACCATGTTACCATTGCATGAAGGCATTCACCAATGCTGTTAGTATCTTGAAATTTGAGACTCTTGTTTAAGCTTCTGTGTCTCTTATACCTGCATTTCCTTTTACCTGTGAGCTTTGGTATCACATAGACCAATAAAGATCTGTTTTACAAACCCAGTCTTTTAACACCAAATTCTTTAACCAATGAAATGACGTCTTACAAAGGTCTTTTCAGACTATGTCAGTGTAAATTGCAACCATGACTGGGCGACATATATATATATGACTGGTGACTGATACTTTAGGAATCAGAAATCTCTGAAGTTTGACAGCCTAAAGTGGGCAAACTGTGTCACCCTGATGTGTTCCAGTTTACAAAAGAGACACCCACTGGTTGTGAGATCAAGGCTGTTTGCTTGTGTTGTGGATCTGTGACATCTATCTGATTACTTTAAGAGCTACACAAGCATCATGAATCATTATGCTGCCAACTGACTTAGGTCTTTTCATTTATTTGTATTTATGAAATCATAATTTCCTGCTCCTAAGATGAAAAAGTTAAAAGGGGCTTTTAAAGTTAAATGGTTTTTTTTCTTTTTTAAATAAGTAAGTCCTGAGAGATTTCTTAAACTTCAGACCACTGTAAAAGAATAACATGGTAATGAGTTAAATGCAGATGAGTCAGAAGCACCAGACTGTTTGCCTTCAACTCCACATGAGTTTATAAACCAAAGGGAGAACTTTGATTTGTGAAAAGACCCTGGGGAAAAACTGAATATCTAGCATGTCCATCTACACACATCCGGGCACTTAGCTGAATAATTACCCAACTTGGATCTGGAAAGCACCTTCTCAAGACCTCCAAAGTGTAGGGGGAACTGTGCAGGAAGGTCTGAGTTATATAAATTTTCTCATGTGCCACTGTTCAGATGAGACAAAGCACAGGCTACCAAGCCATTTCAGCTTTAGGAGAAAAGGATAAGGGATTTCTGAATCCTGTGGAAGAGGAACAGGAGGAAGGATTTTAGGAGCCAGAGAGGTCAAGCATACCACAAGAAAACTCATAGAACCAACTAACGTTGATAGAGGCTCACAGGAAAGTCGCAGAGCCCACTTGGGTTTGACCTTGGCCCTGTGAATATATGTTGTGGTTGTGTAGTTTGGTCTTCTTACGGAACACATAACAGAAGGAGCAGGGGCTGTCTCTGACTCTTTTGTCTCCTTTTAGACACCTTTTCTTCCTACTAAATTGCTTCATTCATCCTTGATATAAGGAGAGGTACCTAGTCTTACTGAACTTGATATGCCATGTTTGGTTGGTATCCCTGGGAGGCCTGCCCTTTTCTGAAGAGAAATTGAAGGAGGAGTGGGTCTGAGGGAGAAGTGGGGAGGAGGCTAGAGGAGAGGAAGGAGGGAAAATTGCAGTTGCGATGTAATATGAGAGAAGAATAGATAGATAGATAGATAGATAGACAGACAGACAGACAGACAGACAGACAGACAGACAGATAGATAGATAGATAGATAGATAGATAGATAAAATAAATAGCGACTGGTGGACCACCATCTATTGAAAATAAACTTTACTTCTTTTGTTAAATTTCCAAATTATCCACCTGCTTACTTCTACTTTTGCTTCTGGATTTTTAAATTATTTATTAACTAAAATTTCTTTGGCTGTGACTCTAGCTGAGAGATTCTTAACAGGGCACATATGAATCCTGAAGTGACCACTTCCTATAGACAGTCAGGATTCCAAGTGGAGGGATAAGGGTAGCAACCTACCCACAAAGCCTTCAACCCAAAATGTGTCCTACCTACAAGATGTGCAAGGACAAAGATGGAGCAGAGACTGAGGGAATGGCCAACCAATGACTACCACAAATTAAGACACATCCCATGGACAAGAACCAATCCCTTACACTATTAACAATGCTCCATTAGGCTTACAGACAAGAACCTAGCATAACTGTCCTCTGAGAGGCTCCACCCAGCATGCAATGGGAAGAGATGCAAGGATCCATACCTTAATATTATATGGAGCTTGGGGAGTCTTACAGAAATGTTGGGAGAAATATTGAGGGAAGGGGACAGGGACTCCATAGGAAGACCAACAGAGTCAACTAACCTGGACCCTAGGGGCCTCCAGGAAACTGAAGGATGACCAACCAAAGAGCAAGCCCAGGCTAGACCTAGTCCCCCTGAACATATGTAGCAAATGAGCAGCTTGGTCTTCATGCGGGTTCACCAACAACTGGAGCAGGGGCTGTCCCTGAGCCTTCTGCCTGTCTGTGGATCCCTTGCCCCTAAATGAACAGTCTTGTCTGGCATCAGTGGGAGAGGATGTGTGTAGTCCTGCAATAACTTTATTGAGGATGGGAGTTCTTCCCCTTCTCAAAAGAGAAGCTAAAGGTGTAATGGGGGGGGGACTTGCATGAGAGGGTGCTGGGAGGAGAAAGAAGGACTGATGTTGGGTTGCAAAGTGAATAAACAAATAAATGTAATAAAAAAAATATTTGGTAATTTTATACATCCACACAAAGTATTCTGATCATTTTATTCTTCCTACCCTTGCTCATCTCTCCCTCTCCCATCCCTGCTAATATCTCCCTGTCCCTACTATTCACTTTCCTGGATACATGACTTGACTCTGTTTCATGACTCATCTAATTTGATCAGGACCATCTCTGAGAGCGGCTTAAACCTATGCATTATCGTCTGGTGAGGTCATGAGTAGGTGCTCAACTAAAGAGAATGACTCCCCTTCCCCCTAGACCTGTCAATAGCAAATAGTTTTTTAGTGAGAGCTGGAGGCCTCATGAGCTGCTTCTTTATCCTCAGGTTACTCCTGATCTGTCTAATCTTGGCCAGCTCCAGCAGAGACATCTATCTACAGCTGCTCTGAGCTCATGATTGCAGCGTGTCTGTCTTACCCAGAAGATGTCCCTTTATGGCCTTTCTCCATATCTTCACGCTCTTACACTCTCTCCCGCCACCCCTTCCACAGTATTCCCCGGAGCTTTAGAGCTGATGGTATAAATGTTTTTCCTGAGGCTGAGCACTCATCCATCACATATTCCCAGCATCTTTTATAGCCACAAGTCTCTGCAGTCATCACTACTGGCTGGGAAGAGAGGGCTCTCTGATTAACCCTGAGAGCAGAAGCATAAGTATTTATCTACTGCTTCTCTGACTCTATTTTCTTATTCTTATTTACTTATATTTTATCCCTTACCACATCTTGAACCAAAGTCTTCATATCTCAAGGCCTTTACATAAGTCTTTCCTACTCTTAGAAAGCTCTTTTGATGACTGGAAATTTACCTATAATAGGATATTCTCAACAAGTTCTTCCTAGATACTCCAGTAGCCTGTATTCCCTACATCATTATCCTATCTCAGCACAGCACCCTGCTAAACTCCTTTGCACCTCTTAAAATGATCAGATGTACCTTATTTATTTACTTTTGTCTATTACTCCCTTTTATTCAAGGACAGGAACTGGTTTTGTGTTCACAGAGGTGTCTCCAGCACCTTGACCAGTGGCTGTTAAATAAACAGCACTTGAAAAGGCAGGAAGAATGTATGGAAGGGTGGCAGAATGACTAATGCCACCTCATGAACATGCTAAGCTATGTTGCCAGAGTCCACTGCATCTGCCTATGTCCCTCACATTGCTTTTAACAGCCCACATTATGATCGCCTATTTTAAAACTTTTTATTACTTTATTTATGTATTTACTGTGGGGTGTGCGCATGCCATAGTACCCAGGTGGAGGTCAGTGGGCAGCTTTGTAGAGTTGATTCTCTTCTTGCACCATGATTGAATATTTCTGTAATACATGTCCATGGACACCTAACGCACAGTGACCCACAGTTGTGCAGCAGCATCTCATTGTACTTCTAATACATAGCAACAATCTATAGCGATGCAATAAGAACACAGCTAAGTAGAGATCAGTAAATTATGAATAAATAAAATATATTTTCTAGGTATATGCATCACTGGTATAATTTCATTTTTACATCCTTCAAGGTAACCAGCTCCAAATCCACTTACATGTTTTCATCATTAAATTTCAATATAATATTGGAACAAAATAATTTGTATTTTGACTAGGATTATTAGTGGAGTTTTATACAAAGTTGATTTGGTTGTCCTGAATTTAAAAACAGAAACAAACAAGCAAACAAACAAAAACTTTACTTCTGTAGAGAGTTCTTTAATTCTTTCACACTTTGCTCTTATTGAGAGAAATGTTAAGTTTGTATTTAAAAGTAAGATGGGATTTTCTTTAGAATTATTAAGTTGAAATAGCTACTGTCTGGCAAAAAAAAAAAGGCAGAATCCTTGGTGCACAGAGCTCTAAAAAGAATTCCATATGGTCCACAGATCTGCAAATAGCAAAGGTAGTCTATCCACATATGTAATCAAGAAATGTTTACTCAAGTCATCAGTCTGGATGGCTTCTGTAGACCAGCTCCTTTAGTCCACACTGATGAGAAAAGGATTCAGTAGCTAGGAGAAAACAAGAGGACTATGTTTATCAATTTTTACCACATTTTATACTTTTAACATTTGAAAAATATTGACCGTACACATAAGTATTAAATTTATGACAGGTTATAAGGGATTTTTCAGCATAGTACGATCCAACTGCTGCCTTTGAAGTAGAGTCTCAACTATAATGTATTTTGCCAAATACATACTGGCTGTCTCCTTGAGAACAAGAACAAATGGGCTGCAAACATGTTTTGTAAGCCACTTGCAGGGTAGAGGAACTGGCTGCAGGCGTAGTGACCCGCAAACCAGTGAGCTATTTACAACGCTCGTTCAGCTGTATCCAGGAGGCAAGTTAGAGCCAGGACTTCTCTCTGTGACTTCCCTGTCATCCAGCTCCACGCTATCAACCTGTCAATGGGGGCGAGGGGGTCTCAAAAAAGGGAGAGTGGTTTGAACTCACAGAAAAGGTGGAGAAATGGAGTTCAGAAGGCAGACTCCACAGAGGTTCCTGCAGCCAGTCTGTTATAAGTGTTGGATGAATTACCCAAGCTCAGGGCTCAACATTTTATCCCTTCATAAAAATAAGCCCTACAGTATTTGTCCAAAGTACCAAGTCAAATTACCACAATTCATCATCATAAAATACTTTGCATTCCTTCATGAAAGCTTTCATAGAAAAGGTCAGGATACCTGCCTGGGCTGGTTTTGTTCTGGGGAGTTCTTGGAGAATTTTAGGCTTAGTATTCTTTTTCTTTTTTCTTTTCTTTTTTCTTTTTTTTTGGTTTTTCGAGACAGGGTTTCTCTGTATAGCCTTGGCTATCCTGGAACTTACTCTGTAGACCAGGCTGGCTTTGAACTCAGAAATCTGCCTTCCTCTGCTTCCCAAGTGCTGGGATTAAAGGTGTGTGCCACCACCGCCTGTAGGCTTATTATTCTTAAGCCTCTTGTTCTCAACTAAAGATAAGTGTCTACAGCTCAGGTGACTTCACTTACAGGTACTTGGGTACATTGTGGCTGAGAATTATGGCAGTCTTCCTATATTCTGATAACAGGGAATTGGTTGGAAGTAAACCAGGAGTGCCTCGCTGTTGAATGTAAGTTAGATAGCAGTTGAGAACTGAGTACATTGTATTTCAAGGCTGGAAACAACTTGATTGAAATGTATCATTAAGTGGAAAATCTAGAGTAGGTAAAGGGAAAACTGACTTATACCCCTTGAATAATACATATATAACAATAACAGGAAAACAGGCTTTCACTTTGAGAGTCTATGGAGGACTAGGGAGGGGTGGGAAAGAAATAGGGAAATGGGAAGTGATATAATTATATTTTAAGATGGAAAATATCAATTCATTTTTTAAAGAAGTTAACAAAATTTGTTGAGCAGAAATTTCTTAGAATAAATACAAGAAGCCAACAACTAGTTGAAAAAAAAAAAGTTCAAAATCTTTATTAACTGAAAGTCCACCTAAACCAGTTCTAAATGGCAGCCATGAGAAAACAAACAAAAGACACTAGTGGAAACTCAGGGAAAGTGGGACCCTAAGACAGCTAGTACAACCACTGTGGAAGTCAATATGGGAGGTCACCAAAAAAACTAAAGCAGGGAGGACCAGAGAGATGGCTTAGAGCAGAGAGGACCAGAGAGATG
>NW_021604565.1:29855765-29880283 GCF_004785775.1 Grammomys surdaster
AGGGAGGACCAGAGAGATGGCTTAGAGCAGAGAGGACCAGAGAGATGACTTAGAGCAGGGAGGACCAGAGAGATGTCTCAGCAATTAGGAATATTCCTTGTTTTTGAAGAGGATCCCAGATGAATCTCTAGAAGTCACATGGTGGCTCACAACTGTCCTTAACTACAGTTTCAGGAGATTTGGTGCCCTCATCTGGCTCTGTGGATACCAGGCATACATATATATTCACACAGGCAAAGCACACATACACATAATAAATAATTAATAAATAAATAAATAAATAAATAAATAAATAAATAGGCAGTATGCTTCTGAAAAAAATCAAGACAAATTTAACCGAAAAATAGAGCTGGTATATAATTTATCATTATATAGCACACCTTGTATCTCTCTCCCCCTCCCCCTACCGTGTGTGTGTGTGTGTGTGTGTGTGTTAGGGTTCCACAGATATCTCTGCACTTCCGTATTTATTGCTGCAGTTCCCAATAGTGTAGTTGTAGAATCTGCCTAGATTCTCATTAACAGGTCAATAGATAAAAGAAGTGTAGTATTTATTCAAAATAGTGTAGTGGACATTTTTTTTTACCATTAAAAATATATAATTTAAACAAAGAACCAATTTTCCTGTTCTCCATTTGAAACATTTCCTTCAACACTATGGTGTTTATTCAGTTGTAAAGAATTAAGCAATATCATTGGCAGAAAAATGGATGGGACTGGAGGTCATCATGACAAAAGAAAGAAGACAAACTGAGAAAGACAAATAGTACGTTTTCTGTCATATGCACAGTCTTTATGCATGCACATGCACACATGCACACACATACGCGCACACACACACACACACAAACACACACATGGAGGGGGGATGAAAAGAAGACTATACCTGAGGAGCAATAACTCACGGTGACAGAAAACAGCATTAGAGAGGGTGAGAAATACAAATATGTCATTATTTTCTCCCATGCCCAGTGACATGATTAGAATCAGAAATGCTCCCTAAAAGGCTATGATTTAAACCTTGTCCCCCAAATGGTGATATTACATTGAACCTTGTCTCAATTATGGTTACTATTGCTGAGATCAAGGACCATAGCCAAATTCAGCTTGAGGAGGAAAGCATTTATTTGGTTTGCACTTCCACATCACTGTTAATCATCAAAGGAAATCAGGACAAAAACTCAAGTAGTCCAGGAACCTGGAGATAGAAGCTGATACAAAGGCCAGGGAGAAGTACTGCTCACTGGTTTACTCTTTATGGCTTGCTCAGCCTGCTGTCTTTAATTTTTTTTCTTTTATTGGATAGTTTCTTTATTTACATTTCAAATGTTATCCCCTCTTCTCATCTCCCCTCCAGAATCCGCTACCCCATCTCCCCTCCCCCTGTCTTTATAAGGGTACTCCCCCACCCACCCACTCCCACCTTCCTGCCCTGGTGTGGAGACAGAAGGAAAGGTCATCTAGAGACTGCCCTACCTGGAAATCCATCCCATTTACAGTTTCCTGCTTTCTTATAGAACCCAGGAACACCAGCCCAGGAATAGCATCATCCACAATAGACTGGACCCTTCCCCATCAATCACTAACAAAATGTCCTACAGACTGCCTGCAACCCAATATTATGAAAGCATTTTCATAAGGAAAGTTCCCTCGTCTCAGAAGACTTGAGCCTGTGTCAAGTTGACATAAAACTATCCAGCACAACCTTCCTCTAGCTGGAGAAAGTAGGCCACTGGAATGTGTTCATGGGTGAATTGCCCCTAGCTCTATCTTGGCATGCTTTCTCTGCTTCCTTGACTTCCAGGAACTGGGGAGCTGCTGACTCCTGATGCTTCCTCCCAGTGCAGAGCATCCTGAGCCACCTTGTCATATCTGCCACAGGCTCATCTGTTACTGGCCTGGGTATGGACCAATGAAGTCTGTGGTCATGGTGACAGTGTGTAGTTCCTTGGGTCTGGGAGTTTTAGTCTCAAGCATTAGTTTGTTGGGTTGCTTTTGTACAATGGCTGGTGCTACAATAGACTATAGTATCAAACATGGTGGTGAGATACGTCTGGAGGGTTTGCCTTCAGGGACCACCCTGGAGTTTGAAGACATGGGTTTGTCCAATGCTGAGCTTCACTGAGATAGCCTCATCTTTAGGGTTCAAGGGAAAGTCTTTATTATACTCCCTTCTTCAAGGTAGAGGGCATATTCTCTGCTACCTGTGATAAGGGAGAGGTAACACACATCTTTTCATACTCTCCTTCCTTTGCTCTTCAATGCTGCTTTTCTTATCCCTGCTATGTCAGCAAGTGCTGGAACCTCCCCCTCAACAAAAGCCAAGTGGGACAAGCCCACAGACCAAATCATATGAAATGATGAAAACCTCAAAACGATTTTGCTAATATCAGAAAAAGACTCATCATTCTTGCCAGTTAAACAGTCATTATAATGCTAGATGTCCCAGTGGGACTATTAGGAACTATAAGGCGAGAGAAAGGAGTGAGGAACAGAAGAAGTCTAAAAGGGAGAATGACATTATCTTGTTAGAGTGCATGCTTTCAGACATATGAAACCCTGAAGTCTCCTCTCTCTCTCCCTCCCTCCCTCCCCCTCTCTCTTTCTGTGTGTGTGTAAGTGTGTGTGTGTGTGTGTGTGTGTGTGTGTCATTCTCCTTCTGTACTAGTAAGTAAGAGCAACAGTATTACATGACATAAAATCAGTACATTTCTATAAAATATCCTACATATTACTAATGAACTATTCAAAAATAAAATCAAGAAAAATAATCCCATTTACAATAATTAATAACATAAAATCAATCTCTTAGAAATAAACTTAACCAAAGATTTGCCAAAATCATGTATTGAAACATATAAAACTGGCTTAAAATGTGAATTAATATACAAATAAGTAAAAAGATATTCCATGTTTGTGGGTTGAAAGTTTAATTTTGTTAGAATGTTCATACTATCTAGAATAATATACATATTCAGTCTGAACCCTCCACTTATCAATACAGTATTTTACAGAACTTCCAACTACTAAGGTGGTGGTGACATTTACTTGTTTTCTTTAGCTGTTCACTCTGTACATTTATGTAGGTGTCTCCATCTGGAACTTTATTTTAAGTCTGTTTTGAATGCCAGGCTGAATTTGTAGAACACTGTGAATCTCTCTTAAAGAAAGTTAATATAGAATTCTACTCAAGATGGAAGGAAAAGCTACCAGGCATTTCTGCAAGAAGAACTCAAACCCACTGAAGGTTCCTAAGGGAGAACCAGAAAGACACTAAGAGTAGACACTCCATAAACAGAACATAGCCAAGGGTTGCACACAAGATGAACTCAGACATTGTTTAAATTTGCGGAAAGCTAGTACATTCTCCATTCTGCTATTATGTCCCACAAATTACTTCATTTTAGTGTTAACTCATAGAAATAATGAAATCTCCCCCAATTAAAAGTTACTTTGCATTGCAGTGAGCCATAGACTCTTAGAATCACTGCATAGACAATAATATTCAAAAGCCAACAGCCTGGGTCAGGGTGTGGCTCAAGTGCACACTTACCTAGTAAATGTTAGGCTTATGTCCAGTCTCTAGCACTGAAGAAAAAAGTGTGAAACTCCCTGCCAGAAGTGCGTTTATAAGTATAGTGTAAACTCAACCAAAAATAAATAAATAAATATCATAGGACTAACCCAGTCACAGACTGATTAGGAAAATCTTATATTTGAGGTAGTTGTAAACAACAGTAAGATGAGGTAGTCTCTGTGTTTGCAATGTTTGCCCATGTTGTGTTTCATACAGAAAAGAGGGAGAAGGGGAAAAAAGCAATGCCACGTTAAGCCATCTGACTGTTTTCTCCATATATCCTCTAACCACTTAAAGGGATTGTTTTGGTTCTCTTGAATAAGGTCAACCTTCCCAAAGCAGCAGCAGGTACCTGAGTGTCCTAGTGGCAGGGTCCAGCATCTCAGTTTTTTGGCCTAAACCCAGAGTACCTTTTTACAAACACTATGCCTCTATCAGTTGTCTTTTAGTTGTGATTGTGTGTCTACAGTGATAAATCATTGCATCTTTTTCCTGAGTACAACTTAGACTGTTTGAAGTTAGCAATAGATAAAGTTGGGACAGGATCTGGATTTCAAACAAGTGTTAGTACATGTGTTAAGGCTCTTTTAATTGTCAAGTTAAAAATACTTTTGTTTCTTCTACAGTATTTAATGTAAGTTGCATTTATTGTACACTTTATAATTGTGTTAGTGTGGTTAAAACCTGGCATGTCTGTTATGGAGGTCTATCAACCAGCTTTTGTTTTATTGCCCTGAGTATCACAGAATCTTGGTCTTCTGAAAAAATGCCTGCAAGTACTGGAAGAAGTGCGTCAGGCTTTAAGCAGAAGCAAATGGGTAGTGGGCTTGATTATTGCTGGTATAACAGCTTCAATTACATTAATTGCTAGCACCACTGCTTCTGCAATTGCTTTGACACAGGAAGTTAAGACAGCCACTTTTGTTAATCATTTAGCAAAAAAATGTTACTAATGTGTTCAATATACAAGAGGATTTAGATAAGCACTCAGGACATTAAATTGATGCTCTTTATCCTATTCAAATTATTGGAAGGAGGTTCAGAGTTTAAGAGTAAGGAGCCATCTCGAGTGTCATGCCAAATACCATTGGATTCACGTTAGTTCTAAAATTTACAGTGGTAGTCATTATAATTAGCAAAGAGTTTAAAGACACTTGCAGTGTATTTGTCATAATTCTAAAATCTCTCTGGATGTTTTAACTTTGCATAGTGAGCTTATGAATTTAAAGAATGCTGCTCTGCTGAGTATTGCTGTGGTAGATACTGCTGATAAAATTACCCATGGCCTGAGGTCAGTGTTTCTATTTTGGTCAAGCTTCAAGAATGGTGTATATAGCTTGATAATGCTATTCTTTTTGTCCCAGGAATACTTTTATTCCTGCCCATCATGTTGAAGCTTTTCTTTAACAACATCAACATGTTGGCAGCCAAAGTGCATGGCTTGTACCTGTAAATGAACCCCCAGAGAGAGTTATCAAATTAATAGGCTGGCAAGCCAAGGATGGATAAGGTTCTGCACAGAGCCTTACCAACCTAACACAGAAGTGCATTGCTTTTGATAATGCATATTCCACAACAGGTAAGGAAGGTATTCTTGTCAGAATGACCTAAGTCAAGCCCATTCTTGTTTATGAAACGGGGAGAGGCAGAGAGCTTTTGCGGCTGCTTGGCAAGAATCTGACATGGTCCAAGGACAAGGAAATGGGCTGCTTGGCAGGAATATGACATTGGCCAAGGACAGGGAAGTGGGCTTCAGGCAAGAATCTAATATTAGACTAAAAAAAAGAAGCAATTTCAGGCAGGAATCTAAATTTTAGGCTAGAATAAGGAAGTAGGCTTCAGACATGAAAATGACTTTGGGCTAGGACAGGGAAGTAGGCTCACATATTTTGATCATCTTGATAAGCCCTTAGAAACAGTGAACACAGGAGTGTTCACAGAACTTTGTTTATTGCCTTGTTTGTTCTTTGACTATTTATGTTTATTGTCTTGCTTGTTCCTTAACTATTTGCATCTACTGTATTGCTAGTTCCTCAACCTAGAACTGATCTTAATACTTACATGTAATTAAAATGGCATAAAACCAAAATGGAGGAGGGTGGATGGGATAAGGGTTTTCTAGGGAGGGGAAAAGGGGAAAGGGGATGAGATCTGAAATGTAAATAAATAAAATATCCAATAAAAAAAATCAAAAACCAGGTGTGTGTATATGTGTGTGTGTACATGTGTGTGTGCACACATGCAATTTGACCATCTTTTAAGTCTCTAGTAGTTAATCTCCACTTTATAAATTTCCATTGATGCAAAAGCAAGATGTCTCAAGCTCCTATTTCATATATTTGAATGTTGTTTTCTTCATCTTGGATGCCTGCTCAGATTGACTGCATCATGGACATTTTTTCACATTGTTCACAAAAGCTGCTATCAACTTGCTACATAATTATGTCACAGATGTACATGGATTGGTCCTCCTTTCATTTTCCAAAGCAGTAAATATGAAAAGGTTTTGCAAGACTTTTTACTCTTGAGTATGCAGGGCTACTGGACAGCAACTAGAATGTAGAGTCAGACAGACCCTTATCCATATGCAACGATGGGATTTAACTGTTGCTCACTGAGCAACTCAGCAGAGTCCACTGTTCATCTTCTTGCTCATGATCTGGGCTGCTACTCTCTCCCCTGCCTATTCTGTCAGCCTTGCTTCTTATGTGTTCCCTCTCTCACTGTCATGGCCACCAGCTAATAGAATGCAGTCCTCTTTTACTAATAAAGATTGTTTTGCACTCTATCTTCTGTGTACATTAGTTTGGAAATATGTATTTGCATATTGATTTTGGGGAGTTTGAATGCAAATGAATGTTGTTTTTTCATTAATGCTAACCTTTGCCCATACAATAGCCAAGTAAAAAACATACCCTTAAAGTAACAGAATATCTCTCCATGTATCTTTATATTAGCCTGAATGGTGTTTCTACACACTGGTTAAAATCCATTATTTTTGTAATACTTATCAACTTTTCTCCTATGTTCCAGGCATTGTGCTAAATAGGTAGGGATGTAAATGCCTAACCTTTGACCTCAGTTAATTTAAAGATGACTACAAAGACAGTTAAAACACGCTAAAAATCATTTTGTTCTGGGAAGATAAACCCAAGGTTCAGAGCAGACCTGAGGAAACACTGAAATCCCAGCCCTAGAAAGTTCAGAGGGGTGAATTGTATCTTAAACACATCCTGGCCCTATTCCCTGATACCTGCACATGCACATAAAGATTAATTTAAATATAATTAATATACATAGACAAAGTTAAGAAATCTAACTCCAGAATTAGAAATAATCCTAAATACAATATGTGACCACCTGAGTTTAATCCCTAGGACCCACATAATAGAAGGAGAGGGAAAAAAAGCCTTTTCAGGTTGTCTTCTAACAATACCTGCTCCATGGAACCCTGCCTCCCCACACTTCACACTCACAAAGTAAATTAAATATCTTTCGAAAACCTTATGATATGAAGACCCAAGGCTGTGATGTGATGACCTAGGGTGAAGGCGATGGGAAGATGAACAAAGAGTTTAAAGCTTTGTGATCACAAGCCAAGAAACAACAAGATCCACAAGAAAGTGAAAAAAATAAAAACAAAAATACTGTTTAAGTGAAGCTTGGTTAAAAATAAACAAACCCATACCCCAAGAGGAAAAAAAAAAACACTACTAGTGAAGGTTAGCTAAATGGACATAACATCAATCTGCTTTCTAAGTATCTATGTCTATAGCCTTAGACAAAAGCTACTCTCAACCCTAATCAAAAAGCCATTTGCAGTGAACTGCTGTGAATGCAGAAACTCATGGCTGCCACAAATGCTGAGAGTAAGTGACGGATGAAGGCTCAGCCTTAAAGGAGTGATTTATACTGCTCATCCAAGGCTCAGAGAAATTTGTGGAAGAGAGAATGAAAGAATTTAACAGCCAAAATGTGAGGAACTGCAAAACTCTGTCCTCTAAATAGGATGCAAACAAAGTAATCCTGTAGGTCTACAGAAGAAGAGCTCGTCAACAGCCAGATGTGAATGAAGGCTGGGCTTTTGGAACTGAACTTCAGGCTACTGAGAGATTCTGGTAGAGGGGTACCAGCTGTCTTCAGTTTCATTCCCACTGGTATATCACTTAGGCTCTGGCCCCAAAGTACATAGACTGCCCTGGCCAGACATTAAGAGACACAAACAAAACAGACATGAACGTTGAAAAGAGACTGGTAGGGAAGAAAGATGGTGGAGAGCTGTCTAAAAGGAAATATATGCCCTGTATGAGTTATGTTTGCATCATTGTGACAAACATACTTGACAAGTTAAGAGAGAGAAAGTCTGTTGGCTCATGGTGTCAGGTTTCAGTCTGTCATGACAGAAAGATATACTCATGGTGGCAGGCAGATGTGCCAGAGGCTGTTCACACCACAGTGGACCATGAAACAAATATCTCCACCAAAATCAGAGCCAGGTTATGTCCTCACCCTCCTGCCAATGAGCTTTCCCAAAAGATAGGCTTCTAAAGGTTCCCCAACATCCCAACTCCCATGATATTAATTTCTATTAACGAAAAAGCAAAATTCTTCAAGCATCCATCTCTCATGCTTAGAAAGTTATTGTTTTTCAATAATAGTAAAGAGAGTATTTGGGGCATGTTGACTACTTTTATGTCAAACTTGAGTCCTTTTGTAAGAGGGAGTCTCATTTAAAAAAGTAGCCCTACCACATTGGTTTGAAGGGCATTTTCTTAATTGATGATTGAGGAAGGAGATCCCAGCTCAACGTGGATGGTAGCTTCACTAGGATTGTTGTCCTGGATACTATAAGAAAGTCATAAGTAGCAATTTCTCGTTGCCTTTGCTTTAGTTTCAGCTTCCAACTTCCTGACTTGAATTCTTGCCCTGGTTTCCTTCAAGGATTTTCTGTAATATGGATGTATAAGTGAAATAAACTTTTTCTTCTACAAGTTATTTTGGATCATGGTAATTTTTTTGTTGGTTGGGGTTTGGATTTTTGAAAAAGTCGTTCTATGTAATCCTTGCTGTCCTGGAACTCATTATGTATATCAGGCTGGCCTTGATCCATCTCTGTCTTCCTCCTGAGTGCTAGGATTAAAGGTGTGTATCACCATGCCCTATCATTAAAAACACACTTATTATTATTTTTATTTATGTGTAAGTCTGTATACATGAATGCAGGTGCCCACAGAGGCTCTGGCTTGGAGCTAGAGTTGTAAGCAGTTGTTAGCCATATGACAGGGTACTATGAATTGAAGTTGGGTCTTCTGGAGGTAACATGCATACTCAATTATTGAGCTATCTCTCCAGCTGGCCATCATATTATATCACAAAAAATGGTAACCCCAGCTAAGACGGTGGATCTATGGTCTACAAGTCCCTCACTCTAAATGCCTGATTACATTGGCTACAATAACAGAAACCCAATATAATTGTTTAAAAGTGGACGTATGTTCTTCAACTCACAGAAAGTCCAGGGTTACTAGCTGCTGCTACTGGCCAGGCTCCAAGACAGCCTCTTAGGCTTTTTCATGGGCACATTGTCAAAGAGGAGTGCTAATCAAACTTCATTTCTAAACACACTGTTTTATTTTTAAATAAAATAAAAAGAGAAAAAAACACTTTTTAAAAAAAAAAATTAACTCTTCCTAAGTTTTACACTATGCACCCTAACCCTACTCATCTCCCATCTTTTCATATCTGCCTTCTACCCTTGCAACCTCCTCCACCCAAGAGAAAATTAAAGAACAAAAATAAATAAATAAATAAATAAATAAATAAATAAATAAATAAATAAAACAAAGCATAGTTTCGGAAACTGTAGTCACAGTATGTCACACAGTATACCCTTTTGTCCACACTTCACCTGTAAATGTTGTTGCAATGAGTCATTACTCTGGTTGAAGGTCTCTGGCTTCTGCTACATCATCAATAGTGGATCCTCCCTGGGACTCTTCCAGGGTTTCCTGTTGTTGCCCTGTATCATGGAGCTCTTGCAGGGTTGCATCTGCAGGACTGTCCCTTTCACACACACCAGCAGTTCACAGATGAGGCAGATTTGGGGGTGAGCCAACTCAAAATCATGGATCTGAGCCTGTGTGGTAGCTGAGTTGTTCAGCCCACCAACTCTCCTGTACCCCTGCACCACCAGGGTGAACTATGCAGTACAGTCCCAGCTAGCTCACCTAAGCCTGCTGCCCTCAAGGGGCAAGGTTAGCTCTCCTGCTCTGGTGCCATTAGGCTAACTCATCCACACCCATGCCACCAGAGGCAGCTCTACTGTACTGCTCAGGTAAGGTGCAGGCCCTGTTCTCCCAAGCTCTGCAGCCAGTGAAGAGGCCAGCTCTCCCATTCTTGTGACCCTGGACCAAGCTCTTTCTACTGCAGCAGGTGACAAGGGCTGAAAGAGTTGGGAAATATTCCTTCTTATTTTAAGAAGAATATTAAATAATACTATTACTTAATAGTATCATTTATTAATATACTATAATAAGAAGAATGTTATTAAGAAGAATATTAGTCTTTGCTTTTAAGTTTAAAGCTTTGTACCTATCTCACTGTCTAATTCTTTATCACATGTCCACCTGTACATTCAAGGAGGATTAGGAAAATAAGTTAAGTAAAATATAGCAAGAAAAATGTAATGGGAATAGATGTTCAATAATAAGCATTAAGCATAGACCAAGTTGGATAGAGCTGGGGCCAAAGTATAGGTTACTTTGGAGAGGTTATTGAACTCCCAGGGCATCCACTCAAGTTGTTGACCTTTAAAGCCTGTGCTGTGTTCAGAAGAAACATCTTCAAGAAGCCATGCTCTCGTTTTCCTGATGGAATTTTTCCTCATTATCTCAAATTATTTTAACTCCATCATATGAGGGTGAACTAAGAAGAAAGTGAAAATCTCTAGTTAAAAAGTAATACCAACAGGAAGAAAAAGCATGAGTCTTCTGTGTGCTCTGGTTTTCTTAGGTGACAATGTCAGATCACACTAGAAGGGACAAACCACACCAATGTCTTATTAGTAAATGCTTGACTGCAATCAGCCAAAAGTCTGGATGGGAAATTTGGCTCTCCTGGGCTGAATTCAAGGCTCAAAAAATGTACATGTATAGAATCAGCCAATGCATAAAGACTACCTATATTTTTAATTTCTTACTTACTTGATTTATGCAGAGGACATCTCAAAAGCCGACTCTAACTGTAGCGATAATTCAGGGAGCCAGCTTCCCCAATAATATGCCAAGTTATAAAATGAAAACAAAGAAATAGTGACTATTAGGAGATAGGATCCTGACCACAATACCACTCACTGGGAAAGGGCAGAGAAATTCTACTTCTATATAACTCTGTTCCACTGCTACACACATGCCTCTTTCTGTACACTGTTACCAGTACAGCAGCCATTGAGAATAAGGCAGTGAAAAGGTAAGAACTTCTGTAAAAGTCAATCTACACACAGTGATATAGAAAACACCATCCAATAAGTGTAGCATACATAAGCCATGCCCAACCTCTGTCCAGGAAAGCAGATAGTCAACTGGCTATTGCAAATTCAGATTGCTTTTGTTGAGAAGCAAATGGGAACTTATTGATGAGACTGAGATATTTGATTTCTTATTTCCCAGAAGCATAGAGTTCACCTGAACAAATTAGCTAGCGGTTATCGGGAGAGGATGAATCGTCTCAAATATGCAAATCATTGAGTCGAGATTCTTGCTCCGAATTTCTATTTGTGCCTTAAAGGTAAGAGAGAGAATGGTTTAATTCAGAAATTGATATAATGCTTCAGAATGGTCAAAGCAGAAAAAAATGAGAATGAAAAAGAGTTGGAAGCGAAAAGACAGAGTCAAAATAGTCTTATGTCAGTGTGTTATTCTAAAGGTAATATGGACTGTTAAGGGTTGGTCAGGAGTATTCTATAATCAGATTTAATTTTTTTAAATATGCTTCCAGCTCCAGGTGAGACTCATTTGAGGGTAAATCATTTTGAAAGGTGAGAATATTCGACACCAAGTTGTCTTAAGACCCCAAATGAAGATAATATCAAGAAGTAGAGAGAAAGGGGATAGATGGAAACACAAGTCCTGATGGAGAATTAGATGCAGAAAGTGAGTGAAACAAGGCTGAAGCTCCATGGGAACTCTTGGGGGTTAAGCTTCTGTAATTAGTTAGGTGGTGACCTTCTCACTGAGAGAAGGACTTCAAGGGAGGAGTATGGTAATCTTAGCAGAGATAGGAGCAGATGGGTAACTAGTGGCTTAGAGCTGGAGTTCTGCAGTAACTACATGGTCAAAAATGGAGATTTGAGAGTCATGACACAAATGGTCAGACTCAGTTTGCCATAATAAATAACAACCCTTGTAGGAGGAATCCCTGAAGTAACTTTGCTAAAGCTCTCTGGGCTGAAGGAGTGCAAAAAGTTCATAGCTAGGAATGTGTCTACTCATGTATATAGTTATATTATAACTTAGAATATAATATAATTATAACATAATTATATTAAAATAAAATGTAATATTTACTGGATTATATTATTATTGTATTTTATATTATATTTATATCTATTTACATCACATTACATCATGTTGTATTTATACATTTATATTTATATTGTATATTATATTGTATTATAGTTTCTATTATTTTATTATATCATACATTATTATATTATATTTTCATTTACATATATATATAATTTATTTATAAAAATAGTGGGCTGGAGATTAGGTCAAATAATTGAGAATACATACTTCTTTTGTAGAAGACCTAAGTTCAATTCTCATCACCTACAAAGTGACTCACAACTGTTTGCAACTCAAGTTCCAGAGGATCTGATGATATCATCTGGTCTCCACACTAACAGACATGTATGTGGTACCCAGGCATACATGTAAGCAAAATATATAATACAAATAAAATATAAAATATATAATAACAACATCAAAAGATACAATAATATATATATATACTTATACATATTACTTATAAAAAATAATAAAATGAATCTTCAAAAATGTAATAATAGAAGAGAAGACAACAAGTGATCAAATTTTCAGATTTCAGAAATGTAATGTGGGGCAGACACCAGAAAGATGAAAAGATGGCCACCCTCAGAACTGCTGCTTAATGCCCATTCATGAACATTGGCTAACCAATTGGAATCCAAGAGAAAGTCATGCTTGTAGAGTCTGGGATGTTTCTTAAGCATCCGGCTACTCCTCTAACTGCTTACATGCTGATATATAAAGTAAATTGCACTTAAGACGTTCAAGAACTGTACACAATGAGATATGCAAGAGGAACATATTTGATTCGGCCTTGGAAAGTTACAAAGCTTGTTTTTTGGGCTTTGTCCTTGGTCTTGGGAAGGATTAGTCAGTAATCTACTTTGATGTCATTTTCAGAATCATAAACTTACTTATGAGCAATTAAATTTCCCATCCAGTCTCCATCATACTGTGAATTGTAGAGCAAGCTGTGGCATTTGTGGTTAATACCCCTACCTAAATATTCAGATTCAAATACATATGCACATTCAAAGTGAGAACTGAAGCAGAAATAAAAGAGCCGAAAAACATCTACATGTGCCTTATTGCCTGCAGTTGTGTCCAGAAGGAAAGCTGAACAACATGGGGATGTTCCATCAGCAGTGTTTGCAGTAGTGATGCTCAACACAGCCCTGTTTACTCCTCTTTTATCTAACTTATGAGAATGTACTAGATACAATAAGGGTATAACATACTGATCTCTGCTGAGAGTAGCAAGAAATTTGTCAATTTTTTTTCTGGTGCTGAGGACTGAACTCAGAGCCTTGCTACCAAATGCTAAGCACATATGCAATAGTATCAAAATTTATTAGTCCACTAGTATGATTAATTAAGATGCCAAACATGCTATAACATCTGAAAACATATTTGAGAAAATTGTCTTGGGGAAAAAGAAGGTAACTCCAAGAAATCCCTACATCTGTCTAACTTATCGTTCTATTGAAAGACATTTTTGTGAAGATCAGCTTAAGAAAATTCTCTAGGCCCGCGCATGATGACACAACCCTGTAATCCTAGCATGCAAGAGTCTGAGGTAGAAGTTTTTAGTTTTGACACCAGCTAAGGTATGCAGCCATACCTTAACTCAAAAAAAAAAATTGATTAGTTAAAAATCCATTCACATGAATGCTGTAATACCCACCAAGCTAATTTTAAAACAAATATTTGGAAAACAAAAAAGCAATACAGTGTGACTGTGAGTACTGGAGAGAGCAAGGATAATTCACAGAGTGGGCCAAAGAGAAACAAAACCCAAGGGAAGTGTTGGCCTGGGCCTCTCTGGGAACTGTTTGAAAGAAAGACTGGATGTCACTGGCCTTCATCTTGTCTGGTCTATTTGGACACAGAATACATTTGAAGCTGGGCCTCAGTCTTAAGAGACTTAGCCTGTTTTCAGTTCATAACCAGCTGTGTTCCAGGTTCTACCGATGACACTGCCAACCCCATGATTAACCAAAATCTGTGCTCAGCACTTTAGTCCTGATTCTGCTACAATGGAAAGTGATACTTACTGTTGAGCTCTTACTCCTTCTGCTCAGGATTCCAGGTTCTTTTTGTCTTTAATTTCCTTTATTGATTCATTTTAGTTGTTATTAGAGAAATATTTGCCCTAACACCTAGTCTGTTCATTTAGAGGCTTCTATTTTCTATTCGCTACTATGGGTACTTCACTTTGAACTCCCCTTCATCCATATCCAATGACTATGACCTGAGATAAGGGATATTTTAAATTAAATACTTATAAATGTCTTTGTCATTCCATCCTCTCCCACTGATAGCCATGAGTTCACACAGTTTCCTCAAAAAGTAAATGAGACTTGGAGTTCACCAGAGTCTTACCAAATAAGCCATGGGTCAACAAACCTAGCTAATTGCTACAGCCTTTTCCACAGACCCTCTAGACACAACTGAGGATCGATTTGTCACCCAAAAGGAATTACTTACAGGTAAAGCAATCCACTAAAGGAACCACTAAATTATTTAGAATTGTTTCCATTAAATCCTTTTCTCCTTTTCTTTTTACCCAAAGTCTCCTTAAGATTGCCCTGTGTACATTATACATTGACTTTTTGGACTCATGTTTCTTTTTGCTACAGGGTAAAATAGAAAATCTTGGATTTCTACAAAGCACATGCCCCCGGCATTGCCAAGTCTGAAAGCATCCTTTCTCCCCTGGCATCTGACAGATGACCCTGAATGCTATCCATTGCTTGTTCAGGGTAGACAAGAAGCCCAAGGAAGAGACCAGGGTCAGTGACCCAACAGAAAACAATCCTTTCATCTGAAAGAAAGATTTTTAATTCCCAGATCCCCAAGATTTTTCTGAGCAATGATAAAAGAATTGTTGGAAGATAAGTTTAAAAAATATATACCCCGTGAATAATTTTCTCAAACTTCAGGAAAACTGAGTATTTGTGCCATTCTGAATGCAACACCTGAGTGTCCTGCCTTAAAGTCAAGCAATGAAGTCATTATGAACAAGTTGGGCTGTTCAAGGGACTCAATTCATAATGTGTTTCATGATTACTGTGTGAAATACAATCTTCTGGTATGAGACTCCAGGTAAAAAACTATCACTTCACATTCTTTCTTTGAGGTTTAAGTCACTTATTTTTCCATTCTTAAAAGATAAGCCTGTTTTCACAGGGGAGGGAGCAGAGACTAGGGAATGGCCAACCAATAACTGACCCAACTTGAGACCCATCCATGGACAAGCACCAATCCCTAACACTATTAATGATACTCTGTTATCCTTGCACTTGGGAGCATGTTGTTTTCTGAAAGGCTCCATCCAGCAGCTCAAACAGATACAGACACTGACAGCCAAACAGTAGATTGAGCTTCGAGATTCTTACAGAGTAATAGAAGGAAGGATTGTGGGTCCCAAAGGTGGTAGGAACTCCACAAGAAGACCAACAGAGTCAACTAACCTGGACCCTTGGGGGTCTCAGAGTCTGAACCACCAACCAAAGAATATACACAGACTAGACCTAGGCCTCCCCACTTATATGTAGCAGATGTGCAGCTTGGTCTTCATGTGGGGTCCTGAACAACTGGAACAGGGGTTTTCCCAAAAGCTGTTGCCTGTATGTGGGATATGTTCTACAAGCTGGGCTGCCTTGTCTGGCCTCTGTGGGAAAGGAAGCTCCTAGTCTCTCAGAGATTTGAAGTGCCAGGATTGGGTGCCAGATACCCAGGGGGCCCCTATCCACCAAGAGGAGAAGAGGAGGAGGGAGAACAAAAGGATTGTGGGAGGAGGTGACCAGGAGGTGGGAAATGAATGGGATGTAAAGTGAATATGTAAAAAAAATAATTAATTAAATTTTTTTAGAAGATAAGCTTGTTTTTCTGACACCAAGGATGATAGATAGGTACATAGGTAAATAAGACGATGGTAGATATAGATGATAGGAGACAGATACAAAGCAATAAATGTTTGGTAAATAGCTAGAAAGGCAATGGAGAGAGAGATGACAGATAGATAGATAGATAGATAGATAGATAGATAGATAGATACATACATACATACATACATACATACATACATACATAAAGGCAATAATACATACATAATAATAATACATACATACATAAATACATAAAGGCAATGGAGAGAGAGATGACAGATAGATAGATAGATAGATAGATAGATAGATAGATAGATAGATACACACATACATACATACATAAATACATACATAGAAAACAGATGATAGATAGATGATAGATAAATAGATAGATAGATAGATAGATAGATAGATAGATATTAATCTATATTATGTTGTCTTTATACCATGCTACAAAGAATAGCATGATAGATAGATAGATAGATAGATAGATAGATGCATACATACATATATAGATAGATAGATGATAGATAGATAGATAGATGATAGATAATAGATAGATAGTAATCTATATTATGTTGTCTTTATACCATGCTAAAAAGAATAGCATGATAGATAGATAGATAGATAGATAGATAGATAGATAGATAGATGGATGCATACATACATACATACATACATACATACATAATGGATGGTAGATAGGTAGGTAGATAGATAGATTATAGATGATAGATAGATAGATAGATAGATAGATAGATAGATAGATAGATAGATACATACATACATAGATACATAGATAGATACATAGATACATAGATACATAGATAGACAGAGATATTAATCTATATTATGTTGCTTTTATACCATGCTATAAAGAAGTTTTCCAACACAGACAACTTGAAAATATGCAGCAGCCATAAAAACATCTAGGATATCGATTCTCAAAATAATATTCCTTCCTCTTAGCTGTGTAACTCAAATAAATATGTAAGATAACAAAAACTGACTTAAAATGACTTTATTTTTAGTACACACAGGAAGTCTCTTGCTGTGTCAAAATGTCCCAGACCAGGTAATTGACCAAGAATAGAAGCTGCTAGATTCACGTTTTCAGAGGCTGGAAAGCCAAAGACATCCTGCCTGAGTCTGTAGAATCTGGGTAGGGTCATCTTACTGCATCATAATATGGTGGAGAGTGTCTCATGGTGAAACACAGAGAGCATATGTGTCATTCCAGGTCTCCTCTCTTCTTTTTGTAAGGCCATGCATGATATGGGTCCTGGATCCATGACTTTAATCCCGATTGCGTTCCAGTGGCCTGTCTTTAAATAGTCCTAACATGTGATTTAGGGCATTGTGTTTCTAACGCACGAACTTTGAGTGGACACATTAATTCATAGCATCTGTTTTATAATTTTCTACAATAAACATTATTTTATATTTATGAAGAGAAAAGTTGTATTTTAAAAGCTCTTAAGTGTTTTAAGCTGTTCCCCTTGGCTGCTTGCTAACTGTTCCTTTGGGCCCAAGTAAGCTTGGCAAGCTTGTCTGCAAGAAGAATTTGTCACGGAGTTATTGGGAGCTTCCCCACTATGTCCTGCTTAACAGTGACAGGACATCCACTGTAAGTGAACTACTTGTCCAAAACCAAAAATATGGGATAATATTATCCATCAACAAGGTTATCGCTTTCCACCTCTCTTCCAAAGTCAAAAGGAACTTGGTCTCTAACTTAGCAGACTCTGAACAAGAGAAAGGAGGCCAAGTAGTTGGCTCTCTATGGAAGCTAACAAGAGTCCATCCTGAAATGATCTTCAGGCATTTTGTTCCCCTTGTGATTGATAGAAAGTAAGTCCAAACATGGGAGTGAAGTGGAAAAGCTAACCTCAAGAGTCCCAGGCAGAAATATTTTCTCAATAGCCTGTCATTCACTCTTGACATTGCATTGTATTGTAGTGCCATAGCCAGAATTCAACAAAATGAGAAAGTGTGTTAAGTGCAGTGTGAGCAATTCCCCCATTTCTCTTCACAAACAAGTGCTTTTTGTTGCAGTTAATCTTATGGAGAAAATTGAGAATTAGAGCAATTGTCTTCCTAGGACCACAGGGTTGGTTGATGGCAAACTGAAACTCAAATTCAGCTCTTTTTTGTACTGCTTCTCAGTGTAGCATCAAGGAAACGTCAACTAAACCAGAAAGTATATAAACTACTTAATAGTCTTAGCAAATTACAAAAGTTCTCTCTGTTCTCTTAGTTCTAAAAATGAAGGAGGTGGACTCCTTTTTGTTTTAACCTGACATACCACTTAACACAAATATTTTGGCACTGGTTACTAAGGTATACTGATATTTCTCCCAGACTGAGTTGTTCTCCAATACATATTAGCTGTGTGTCATATAATTCACATCAATTCTGATACCATTTACTTGGAGGTGGTGTCATGTCTAGTCTTGAATAGACTGCACCACTTAAGGTGCCAATCCAATACTCAAGGCTATGGCCCACCATGTCACGACCCCACCTCTAAACTAGAGACTCTTATGACCCTTGAATTCTCTTAATTTGCTAGAGCAGCCCACAAAACACCAATGAGATTCCTATGATGGAAAGGGTGAATAGGTCCAGGTGTGGAGAAAGGAGTATACACAGTGGCATGTCCTCTCTGTGCACACCACCATCCAGGACCCTGTGTCCAGAAGCTTCTAAAGGCATACAAAAGAATTTCATGAACCTTCATTGCATCATTAGTAGCATTATTTGCTATTAGGGATCAAGTCAACCTTTAGCCCATTTACCAACTATAGAGGGTACAACCCTATAGAGTCTACAAACCTATAGAGTCACAACCCTTGAATCATGCTTTGGACTTTCTGATGAAAAGCTCTCCTCTGCAAGAAGCTACCTAGGAGCCCTGACTACTAGCTGGCTCATTTTCATCCAAAAGCTATCCTTAACAGTGAGATTCTGGGGGCAGTGGGAGAGAAGAGAGTGCTAGGAACCAGGAACAAGCCCCCTGAAATGGCTCAGTGTGTAATGTGCTTGATGAACAAGCATGAGCACTCATGCTCACCATCACCCATGTGAAAGCTAGGTGTGGTGGGACAGTTCTGTAAACTCATCATTGGAGGCTAGACACAGAACGATCCCAGGACGTTCCTGAATAGCCAGGCTAGTCAAAATAGCGAACTCCAAGTTCTGTGAGACATGCTAAAACAGAACAATAAGACAAAATGGGGATGTAGACAATGACTCAACAGTTAAGAGCACTGGCTGCTTTTCCAGAGGACCTGGGTTCAATTCCTAGCGCCTCCACGATAGCTTACAATGATCCGTAACTTCACTTCCAGTTCACATATTTTCTTCTGGCCTCTTCAAATACACACATGATACACACATGTGTATACATGCACACAAAATGCCCATATAAATAACATAAAATGCTTTTGAAAACTTAAAAAACAAGATGAAAAACAATAGAAGGAGAAAACCTGAGCCAAACTCCGGTGCCCACTGGCACTTGCTGAGGGGAGCACATGCAAGCACTCACACTCCAACAGCATGCATGCACACACACACACACACACACACACACATCACATCACATCACATGTATACTTAGACATGACTGACACATATACTGTTGCTGTCATTCTTTTCCTGGGGTGAGCACACACAATATCTACCCCTCCTCCTAAGGTGACAAATTGAAGTGTAATTCCACCTATGTTTGCTTAGGTTCCAAGTCTTAGGGGAAGCAACAAGTTTATCAAATTTCCTTATAGGATAATGGGTGAGAAGTTACAGACAGGGGCAATAAATAATCTGAAGCAGCCACGCTGGGAGGTCTGCACCCAGGAGGGATGATGTCTTCCCAGACTGTAAGGATGGAGCTCCTTCCTTCAACCTTTCCCATCTATATACCCTAGCCTCAATCTCAAGAACCCAAGGCCATGTGGTGTTCTGGTTGGGAGGAGTAACTGACCCATGACACTCTCCACCCAATTCTTCTGCAAGGGAATCAAACAGTCAATGGGCCCAGTTGTGGTGGTCTTTTGTGAGAAGACCCAGTTGAACTCCTGAAGATGGTAGCATTTTATATGAAAGGATATTACTATACCAATCCATTCCCATACCCCCTAAACACATGTGAGAATCAAGATCAGAGGCTAAATACATAATGCTCATTACATAACTCCACAGTAATGAAACACATATAGCATAATATGCTTATTTCAAAGGGTTTTTATGATGAACATCAGATTTTATTATCAGCTGTGAAGGCTGGTCTATGAAACCTTTCTCACCACTTGCAATAAGAAGATTCTATTAAAGCCTATTTTAAATAATACATAGCCTTTCAAGGTCATCCACTTTTGTACACATATCAGTCTAGAAATCTCATTAAAAATAAAGAGACAAGAAAAGAAAGACACAAGAATAGATTAGACTGTATAAGGTGTGGATATTCATTTTGGTGTCTCTAAAGCAAGCTGACGTTTCTTTCTCCTCTCTTAGGGATCTGTTCCTCCTTCTGTAAATCACACTGACAGATTGTATGTCGTTGCCCTTCACACAGGCTGGAGAGCAGAAGCCACCAATTCTGCTCTTTGTTTATTTTGTTTTTTTATGTTATTGTTTGCTTGTCTGTTTCTGTTTTTTGAGACAAGGTCTTTCTATATAGCCCTGGCTGTCCAGGAACTCACTGTGAAGACCAGACAGGCTTTGAACTCATTGTGATCCTCCTGCCTCTACCTCTGACTCTGAAATGCTGAGATTTAACACATTCACCACCATGCCTGCCTGTTCTTTATAATTTCAAATATACTCATCCATTAATTCCTTGTAATGTATAATATTTCAAGTGCATTTCTAATAAATGAACAACTAAAACCACTGTAGCTTCTCCCAGATTCATCAATATCAGTGTTTTGCCTTATTGGCTTTAGTTTTTTCAGAATGCTTTTTATTTTCAAAGAAAAACAGCCCAAAATGGATGGTTCCTGTGTGAGATTTCCTGATCTCTATTTCTTCCCTTCTTTCCTGAGAAAATTAACTCTGAAACTTTGTAAACTTGGTCCCATATGTCTGTCTCTATAAATACCATACCTACTTCTTTTGTACATTTGAAGTTTATGTAGCATCATACCGTATCAATCTTAAACTATTTTTATGCTATTCCTTATAATTTGCTCTTATTTTTAATTAAAGGGTTCAATATGGCAAGTAAAAATTTAAGTGCCAGAATTTTCTTACATACTGTAGTATAAAATGCTAAAGATATACAATGCATTTGGGATTCCTAAGGGGAAATTGCAAATAAAATCTACTCGCCCCAACCCAAACTTCACTCCTCACCCCTCTGTGGTCAGAGCCCACTGCCTTCTCCCTTCAAGACTACAGGAAACACATCTTTGATCAAGCTCTGCCACCACTGATAATTTTTGCAATGGTTATTGCCTAGTACCGGGTGACTGGGGAAGCTAACGCTACCAAACCATGCTCCACCGAGGTCAGTCAATTTTAATTCCATTGCCCATTAATAATTTGTTATATTTTCTATAATTCTGGATGTTTGGAATTGGAATTTTAAAAAACCTCAGCCATTCTCCCCTGGCTTTAGGAGCAATGTTAACAGCCACCTGTATGGTAACCACTCAAATGTTCCTCCATGATACCAAACATTCAAAGAAGCAGCAATCTTAGACTCCAGCACTGCATGGAGAGACTGGATGTGTTCATTTGCCGTACGCAATGAGACTCTAAGATTTTTATGCAAATTGTAAGTTTGCTTTATGCTGAAATAGAGTTTACAAGCACTGGTTCCATTTTGGTCCAGTGGAAAAGAGAAAAGTAAATGTCTGATGTATGCAGATGCCACTTACTGAGTGCTTCAGAACCGAATGCCCATCTGGATAGCCTGTCTGGATAAGGGCAAAATGTGCAGCTCACCTAAGATGGTATAGAAATGGGAAACAAACAGAAGCAAAGCATTTCATCCCATCCATGAAAGAACTGTAAACCTCAAGCAGAGATACCACGAATCAGCAACTAGCAATTTGAAGTCTCAGATGAGTCACAGATGTTACCAGAACAGAATGCACTGAGGATGCAAGACATAGAACTTCTTTCACTGCTAGTGGAATGCCAAATTCTATACTTCATTTGGAAAATGGTGTGAAAGTCTTTGCAAAACAAAATTACATATTCTTACTGTATAGTCCAGCAATTCATCCCTTCATAGTCATCTAAAAGAGCTCAAAACTCATGCACCCAGCATTTATACAAACCCCCACTGCCTGCAATTTAATTTCTAAGTGTGTAGAACAAAGATGCGTGAAGTTGAGGTGAGGAGGGTAGCCAGGCTGGCGGTAATTGTAAAGGGAGTTGATCTAGAGGCCATGAAATGGCTTCTTGGTCCAATGAAGGTGCTTGCCCTGAAACCTGATCTCCATCCTGGGACTGATATGGTGGAAAAGTTAGAAGGTGAGTAGGAGTGAGAAACAGGAACAGCCATCCTAAGGAGGCTGCCGCTTTTCTCACAGGAAAGGCTGGAATGAGGAAAGGGTCTGCTCTGGTAAGATGCTAATGAAGATGAGAGGACCCAGGGATCGTGTGAATTGCCAACTCTAAAGCACCTTTGAGTCTGGATCAGGTGATTTAAATCTTGTGACCCCCTTCTTATTTGCCACACCGGGCAAATTACTTGACTTTGTGACATTGGACAGGTTATTTAACCTCATAATGTCTCCTTAACCTTTCTAGAAAATGGAGATACAATAGCATGTAATGAATTTACATGTTCACT
This sequence comes from Grammomys surdaster, assembly GCF_004785775.1. Lineage (NCBI taxonomy): Eukaryota > Metazoa > Chordata > Mammalia > Rodentia > Muridae > Grammomys > Grammomys surdaster. Next base: position 29,878,587 of record NW_021604565.1, read on the forward strand.
GCACCCCTAGTGGAAAGTGCTGGTAAGAGTTGAATGGTTGGTTTGGTTTAAATTGTTCCTGTCTTATAGAATGGGTTGCTTTCTGTGCAGATGAAAGAATGACCATATGATCTCTCATGAGCTCTGCCAATGTCAAGCTTCAGACATTCCATAATTTAAATATTTGCTTCGTTTGTTCAATCCTGAACAATTCCTCACCACTCCTCATCTTACCTCAATCTCATTGTCCTGATGGATGGAGGAGGATAGAGGACCTGAAAGGCCATGGAAAAATCACAGCTTACTGGTTTGCTCTCCATGGCTTGCTCAGCTTTCAATCTTGTATTATTCTGCCCAGGAGTGCTACCACCCCCAGCGAGCTGGGCCTACCCACAGTAATCATAAGTCAAGAGAATGCAGCATAGAAAAAGGAAAGTAAGTAAAACAAAGAATAGAAAATGAACTGAAGACTTGCCTAGAAGCAGATCCTATAGAGGCATTTTCTCAATTGAGGTTCACTGTTTCTGAATGACTCTGGCTTGTATCAAGTTGACATAAAACTAACCAGAACAAACGTGTTCTCAAATAATAATAGTGATGATGATGATGATGATGATGATGATGATGATGGGGAGGAGGAGGAGGAAGAGGAGGAGGAGGAGGTGGTTCAACAGCATAAGCTATACACTTCTCCTTTCCTGTCCTCTATGCTGCTACCCATCAAAACATCTGGTCAAGTTACCTTCTAATGTACTCTCCAAACCTCTTCCATTGCTCCATTTCAGGGAGATTTGTGAGGTCATTTCTAAGTGTTCTTCCTAGACAGCAGCTCATATTTGGTCCAGGGAGGAATAACATCAGCCGCTCTCCTGGGATGGAAATTTCAAAGGTTCAAATGTAATGCCAACATTTCAGTTTGGAACCAGAGGGTCAGGAATGTCTGTGCACAGGCATCACTTTGCTACACGTTGGATTGTGCACTCTCTGAAGGGCACGGCTTGTGTTTCATTCATCGTCATCTCTTTCCTAGTGTCTGGCACAATGCTTTGCTCAATAAAGGATTGTTAAACTGAAAATAAATAGAATAAAATGGAACTTAATGTTCTTGGGACCTCATGAATAGTGTAATTGCCTAACAGTGTTCTTATTTTTTGAAGTCATTCTCTTTTTATTTGAGTAACATTTATTTTTAATGTAGAAAATTGTGAATATAAAAAAAATGCATAATCCAGACATAGTTACTGCTGCTGCATCCACTACATTCCATTTCTATATCTAAGATACATTTTTCTTTTATTGACAAAATATCCTTTTCAATAAATCTAAATGTTGTTATTTTTGACTGAGTTTATCTTATATTACTTTCCTAGAAAAAGCACTATACATGTTATATCTAATCTTTTATTATTCAATAACATTTACTTTTAAATTAAGATGTTGCACAGTACTGGGATAAGCTTCATGACTGATCTAAGACAGAAGAGGCAGAGCCCATGAGTTCTGATCTCAAATGAAAAGAGAATGTGGTTATAATAAAATTTTAAATTTTCTTTACATGGACACTCATCAAAAATGTTTATTTTTGCTCTCTTACCCTCTTCCCCCTTTGTCCCTTCTCTCCCCATTGCCCTCCTCCTCTCTCTCTCCATGTGTTCATGGCTGCCCTCTATTTCTCTCTCTCTCTCTCTCTCTCTCTCTCTCTCTCTCTCTCTCTCTCT